>NW_009258629.1:403233-410574 GCF_000687185.1 Egretta garzetta
CTCTCCTGAGCACTGATGGTATTTTAGGGCCTATCCATGCATCTGTACTGTCATGTGACTTCTACTATAAATACATGTAACTTTGCATTTATCAATACTAAATTTAATCTGCCATTTTATTACCATTATCAAAAGGGGTACTATGATTTTTTTCCCAGGTTCGATACGCATTCTTTGTATTTTTCTCTGCATCAGTCCATCCCAAGCATAAGCAGTTTATTCACCTAAACACAAACATGAAATTCCCTTGTAATCTCTGCATCCTTATTCACTGCCCGAGCAGTGCTATCAATGCTCATTTATGAAACTTACTATTGGCAGTTTACATAATGATTACTTTATTTTTAACTTCTTTGAAGTTTTTCACCTCTATTTGAGGCAAAATAACATAAAAGGAGACTAGGCAGTAGTTGCTGTAAAAGCTAATAAAAACGTAGAAAACAGATGCTTCATCCATCCAAATTCTCCAAGTCACAACCAGAAAAAAAACAGACCTGCACTGCTGACTCTTGAATGTCATCTTGCTTCCAGATTGCTTCCAGACTCTCCCATGCCAAAAGCTAATGTGGTCCTGTGAACAAATTATTCTTCTACTGCTCCACCAAAACACACACCATGAAAACAAAGCATTGTTCAGAGATTCATGTTCATCCTGCTGTTTGTCCTTATAAGCACCAAAGCTGTAGGGAAGGACTGCACCTGAACACAAGACGACTCGTCAGCTAGACTTCCTGCTTTGTGTCTCTTCCTCAGATAGCAGGAAGCTCCTTACGTCCTTGTATTGGCAATTAATGTAGTCACCTTACCAGGCTGCCGGTGAGAGAAAAGTAAAGTTCTGTACTCTAAAGAGCTCCATCATGAAATGAGTCAAATCCTTATTCAACTGCAAATACCCTATTTATGTCCTCAAGGACTTTTATACAGTCAGTTTGCACTTCAGAAAGTTTTGCTGCACACACAGTGAAAAAAAGCAAAACCAACATACTCCAGAGTATCATGAGCCAAAACCCAAACAATCACAAGATTTTAAGTACTACATATGTTTTTTTCCTTATGGCTTTACAGCTGTTTGGGCTCACATTTGTGCTTTTAAGTTTGAAACTAAAAATGCTTCTTTTGTTAATGGAAAGCTGATATCCTCACATAACCACAAAACTTCAGAACTCAGACTTTAAGAGAATAAACATCACAAGCTGGCAGTATTAAAAAACATGAGCTGATGACACTGAAGACAAGCCAAAAATGGTAATCAGGATGGGGTATTAGGAGGAATATTCTGTCCTTACTAAATGCAGATTTTCTCATTTATTAAAAGCTTCCATTTCTAACCTCGTGAAATTCATCATGGGTTGCCTCAAGCTTGGAGCTTGGACTGAAGAATTCAGGAGCAGCACACTGCAGAGCCACATGGGGCCCAACACATTCTGAACTTCGGAGTAATTCACAAGGACACTACAGGGCTATTCGTAACAGACAGACTAGCACATTTTCAGAAACTGGGACACATTTTTTGATGTAATAATATCTACCACTCTAATGCAATCCTCATCACAGAAAAGGCAAAATGGTAAAGTAATTTGATTTTACATGTGCTAATTCGCGTGTTTCTTCAGTGTGTGTATCTGAAAAGAAGGAAATTTATGGGACTGCAATACTCCTGTGACTTCACAGAACCTTGTGCTGGAAATTATAATCACATTAAGGCATTATTTTGTGTTCCCAAGGAAGTTGTATCAAGTTTCACTGTTTGCAACAGCCACCTTTGAATCCAAAGTTTACCCAAGGAATTCAATTATGCTTCCTATTGCAGGATGAGCAAATAACAGCATTTGACTTTTACCTCCTGCAGAGGAATTCTACGCTTCTGCTCACTGATCTGTCTTCAGCCAGGTAATTTCCAGTGAGTTAAGTCACCAATCTTTTTATTGCCCTTTTTATACAGCTGCTTGCACCTTTCATTCAGCAAAAACTGTTTGCAATACTAGCTAGGTAGATTCTACCAAGGAAGAGGATTTGTTTTCAGGAGCACCCCTCTTGCAGGTCTTCAGCCAGATCAGGTTCTTGAACTCCCAAACTTACTTATATCAGAAGCATGCTCATTCACGGGAGGTTGCCTCACAGAGTTGATTCCATTTGCTATTCCCAGTTGATTCAGATTTGAGTATTACACTACACAAAGCAAAAATATCAGCAGGACCCTAGCCACAACCACCTCCTCGGGTGAGGGTCTCAAAAATGTCGTTTGGGTTTCTTCCTACATTGCTATGCTGATGCAGAAAGCAGTAAGAAGCAGCAGCACTATCACTTCCAGATTAAGTGACCCTGGCTATGTATATAATAACAAGTAGTGCAGCATAGCAAGAGCTGGTGCTGAAGACCAGGTATTCATACTACCTACTTCAGGCATTTTACTTCAGACTAGTTCTGATCTGGTCCTGTACACTGAAAACCCATTAGTTGAATGCATCTTCCAATCTGGTTTCAACTAAAAAATATCATGTCCATGTGATCTGTGATCACTCTGAAATGCAAACCCACCTACAGTAAGTAGTGGTGACTAAGATTCACTTCAAAAATTCACATCTGATCCAAACACCGATACATTTGCATGCAGCCTGTACACCAGTTGATCTTACACCTGTTAGTTGTCTTTTCCTGGGCTCAGATGTATCTTTATCTTGGAACAACTGTCAGACCCCTCACCCTTGTGGCCTAATCAGATCCCCACACTGAAGAAGGGATAATATCTTAAGATAGAAGCCATTGTGCTCTATAAAGGGTGTAAAATGTCGAGGATGTTATAGCTGATAGGTGAGTCAAGAGACAGCCCCAACAATCCTTATGACAAAAGACAAAATTCATATGATGATAGGGATGTTTAGCAAATGGTAAGAGGGCAAGGCTGCATAGATGTTTGTTGCTCATGTTGCAGGTGGTCTATCAAGCTCCTCTGTGTGCCTCGGAGGAAAAATCCAGGGTTCCTAGTATGGATTTTTCCCTATCTTTCCTTACCCAAAGAAGAGCAGCTACTGGTTTACAAAGTTTCAGTGAAGTAAGACTCGGACCTTCAAACAGATGCCTCCATAACGCCACTCGCAGTACAAGAAAGAATGTTTTGTATGGCCTGCAGATACCAAAAAACTTAACAGGCAAGAGCAATGGGAAGACAGGATCTGAAGTAGATCCGAACCAGTAAGTGATCATGATCTATCCTGTATTACCACTTTCCAAATCAAACCTGCCCAATTAAATGAAAGGGTCCAACTAAATAAAAGGGAAGGTCTTAAAGGTAAGCTGTCCAAGAAAGAAAAGTTGCTTGGAAACACTTTTTTCTTTTACTGTCACCTAATTTTTTAAGACCACCACAGCTTGGCATATGCAGCTTTCCCCAGTCAAGAAAGGCTATGCCTGAATACTAACTATCCAGAACTTGAGGTCAAGACCATTCAGAAACCAAGAAACTCTGAAGGCACTTCAAGGCCTCGTCATCTAAAATTTGAAAATTTAGTTCAGCAAGGATTCTACCCCCCTAAAAGCATACACTCTCTTGCGTTTGCAATACTCATGTTCATCCTTAACTTTTAAGAAAAAAAAAAAAATAAATTACTGAAGTTCACGTGGTTGTTCATGCAAGCGTTTTCTTCCATTTCAGGTTGGCATATACTCTTCATTACCTGCCCCAGAAACATTCTTATATGCAACTAAGATATTACATATTACAGGATACAATTTAAAGATAAGCTATCATATTAAAAATGCTAAATATACAAAATTAAACAGGTTATCAAATTTATCTTACAAACTCTCAGGATCATATAAGATCTCTTCTTTTTTTTATGGTCCCACTGATTCAAATTTCAATATCATCCTGTAAGGTAGCTTTTGAAAGCTCTACACAGATCAGGCTGATACATGCAACTGTTCAGTTAAGACCCTTATCTAGTGCAGAGGATGCCACTGAAGAAGTGTATTGTGAAAGTCCACTCAGCAGCTTAAAATTTGCATTGCAAGTGTCACATATGAAGAACTGAAGCATTGCTATTGCTTCCCCACAAATTCTCCAAGCAAAAATTGTAAGATTAGTCACATGCCATGCTTTTCACAAGATGCATCATGCCATAATTTCTTAAATTAAGCACAGTCTGCTGAACATAGGCCAGCCAACACAAGTCTGTGTATGCACTACAATACTTCCAGAAACCATGCAGCAAGAATGAAGCAGAAGGCGGCTGCAGACACACTACAGGATTACATGGTCACAAAAACCTACAAATCTACATTGATACAAGCTGTGCTCATCTAGAATGTTTTAGAAGAGGTAACTTCAATACAAGGAAAACAAACTGAGTAAAAGGTGCCTCTAAATAAGTGAAGATGGATTCTTTTCTAGAGGTTAAACCTGGTTTAGCTATGCTGATTAAAAAAAAAAAAAACCAAACAAAAAACACAGCACTCCTAACACTGTAATTATATCAACACAAAAATAAAAAAAAAGGCACCAGGGTCAAGAGCCTCTTCTAGCTGTTTAAGACACCAGGGCTAATGCTGCTCTTCTGTTACAATGCAAAACCAGACCCCAGCACCACAGAAGATACTCTTCTAGTAACAGTGCTTTATCAAATGGCATTAGGCATAATTGAGGATCAAACTGTAAGTAGGAGAGGTCCTACACAGGTTCTGGGTATCTACCCATACTACCTTCAGGGCCACAGTTGAAGCTGGCTCCAATTGACCTGGCTGAACATTTTCAATAACCTGCTGATATTAGCAGGGGCTGCAGATATTCAGTGTTTCTTGGCATCAGCTCCTTAAAGGAGAAAGAAAGTCTCCATCAATGTAGGCCCTACCCAGAAAAAATCAAAAGAACCCTCCTAAGAGGTAGCTGAAGGTAGACTCCTCATCGAGAGGGAATGACTCCTGAGTCCATGCAGCAGCAAACCCAACCTCAGTTATCCTAGTCTCCTTTCACTAAACTCCCTCATTCAGCCCTGCTGCTAACCAAAGCTTTTGTCTAATGCTCTGCCAGAAACAACTGCATCCTTCACCTTGCTGTCTGCTTCACACTAAAGGCAGAGGAGAAATCCTCACTGCATGCAAGCTGGAACACAGGTGCCCAGCATGAGGAACCAGCAAAGAGACCTTCTGCTTAAGTTTTGAAGACCACATAAATGCAAGATCCCAACATAAACGCATAAAACAAAAAATTCCTTAACACGTACACTTTTTCCTACTGCTGTTACGAAAGTAACAGGAGGGTTGTTCTACATCTGTAGGTTAACTGCAAGTCTTGCATACTATAACTGCAAGTCTTGCATAAATAAGGAGTAGGCCCATCTTTTACGCTAGGGCAGACTGCGGCAACAGCTTGGTCCTCCAGGCTGAAAGCAGGTTGTAGACAACTAGCTGCCTAACTCACCACCACCAATTCTTTTTGTCAGAGCAGACTTTCTACAGTGTTTGAACCTGCTGTTCATTACCAAGAAGAGCCATTCCACTTACCACCAATGACAGAGAAAGGCGAGGGAGGACCATTCTCCTGCATTTGGTGAAGGAGAAGACTGGAAGGGGAAGTGCTCTGCACAAATGCGCAAGAAAATATTTGAACTGCCAAACAGAATTTGTTTTCTTTCCAAGTTACACACAGATGCAAAAAATTAAAAACTTTCCTATTTTTTTCTCCTTTGCTTCAAAAGAGTTGATGCCAGTTGCAACAAGTATTCTGAAGATCAAGGGACTTCCACTGTAAGAGAAGCGTGGAAACCCCAGCAACAAGTGCTGGTCAGTGATAGATGAAGGCATCCTGGACAGCCCCACAGCATCACTGGACCAGCACCCTGTTTAAACTATTATCCCCAACCTGGGGCTTTCACCATCTATAGAAAATAACTTGGCTGATCTGTAACAACTTCTACATCAAAAGAATCCTTTATGTTTCATATAGCACTATATCATGCACTGTAAGACAGATGAGACCTTGAGAAAGTCTATTTTCAAAGATACACCTTGATACCACAGAAACATTAAGCACAAATTGCATGAACACTCAGGATATCATTATCCCAAAGATTCGTTTTTTTTAGAGGTGGCACCAAAGAAGGCCACACAACAAAAAAGAGGAAAAGGATCAAATAGAGAAAAAGAGTAAGGGGGGGAAAAAAAATGTAGAGCTATTTAATCCCCTCCCCCCTTTAGTTAACACAAAAACATGCTCTCAGTTTCCAAGGCTTACTAAATTTATTGTTCTCGGAGCGGTTGGCCTTCCACACAACAGCCTGTAGCAATCACAAAGGTTAATGCAAGCATTTCAAAAAGTACAGGATGGCCAGTTTCATCTGGATATAAGTTTATAAAGGAAAAAAATCTAAGAAACAGCTCCAGGCTCTCAAGGAGGTACAAGGCTGCACTTGGCACATAGCAAGTTTATTATCAGTATTTCATTAACCAGGTTCTTAAAGAGAAGTCTACCTGCCATTTCTGCTGCACAGGACTCATTTTCTATTCTCTCTCTCTCTCTGTTATTCAAATTCAGGAAGGAAAGCCTAAAACATTTTGTTTTGGTACAAAGCTGAAAACCCCTAAATAAATGTAAGCTATATGAACACAAGAATAATACTTAAGTAAATATTTAATATATTTCTGATTTAGTTAATTTCGTCATCAGAGATGGAAAAGTCAGCCACTGCGTGCAGCCCTCATCTCAATAAGACAAGTCTTCAAATCAATTCACCAAAAAGAGCATCTCTCAGACTTTGTTGACTGGCAGATGATCCTCTCTCGAAAGCCTACACCCACGCACATCGCAGGTGAAGACACCAGAAAGGCCGAGTCAAGTTTCTGACTCCAAATACTTCCCAACTGGTCGCACCAGACACCAACAGCCAACGGGGGCGGCCAGCAGAGCCCTACTCCTCATCGCCCCAGCTGACTCTTACCCACTCTGCAGAACGAAGGAGGAGGCACGGTTTGTGGGCTTAGCATGCCAAGAAACAAAACTTGAGTGATGGGATGGGCCCATCACCCTCTCCGGCTGCGGCGCTGAAGAGGCCAGGTAAGCAGGTACCGTGCTCAAGCAAAGTCGCCAGGCGATTACCTAGCCGTGCCACAGGGCTCGCTTGCCCAGCGTAACCAATAAACGCTACCCCTGAATACCAGCCGCCCGGGCGCAGGGCTGATGCCGCCCAGGGTGACAATTTAGTTCATTCAAGCGTGCCCTAAGCTCATGCATTTAGGAAAAAAACAGCGACCCGGGTCACGGCTTTAGCGACATAATAGCGGCCAAATGAGCGGGGCCGCCGCACGCTTCAGCGGAACCCTGCCGCTTTATCGCCCTTTAGCAGCCCG
>NW_009258629.1:411675-425042 GCF_000687185.1 Egretta garzetta
CCCGTCATGATCTCCCCTCCGCGCCCCCGCCGCCCCGCCCTGAGGAGGGCGCGATCCGGTTTGCAAATGCTCCCGGTGGGCGCGGAGGGCAGCTCGGTTATCAGCCTCGGTGGGAAACCGCTCGTGTCGGGAGGGACGGACGTGGCTAAAGCACGTTCGGCAGAACTTCCGAGCAAACTTATTTCTGAGAAATGTGATGCAGGCAGGTAAGAAGTTTATCTTCTTCATCCTATAGCGAAATTCCCCCAGCCGCCTGTGAAAGCAAGGCTCGCCTTGCGTGCTGCAAGCTGCCATCCGGCCCGGAGGCTTTTCCACAAACTTGTTATGTGAGCAAAAACACCTGACCTCCTGGAGAAAAAGAAGGAAACTTCTCAATGTGGCTGTGGGATAGGAAATCTGGAAAGGCAGTATCAAGTGAGATAATTAAAAAAAAAAAAAACCTCTCAGTGCAATAAAAAGCATTGCAAAAATAGGAAAGGAGTAAAGAGGAAAGAAGGAGTAAATGAGGATTCAGGAGCAAATGGGAATGCGTATTGGTAAGGATATTGGTAAGCAGTTGGCCTAGATTTAGTAAACGGGAGTGCAGGGAGTGTAATTGCAATAGCTGCTCTGATTTTTGTAATGAATTGCAGCCTGTTGCAAACGGGCTCAGTTATAACATCCAGAGTGTGTTGATAAGGTGTTCCCCCCATCTGCCCAAAAGGCAGATAGTTCTCATTGGGAGATAATTCATTTTCCTCATGTGTCTAGTCTAGGAAAAACTTGCTTCCTTTGACCCTCATTACGTTACTTTGGGAATCAATGTCAAATACAGATGCGTAGCAGATAAAATCTAATTTAGATGAGTACAAATGAATTTGTTTACTTTGAATCATTAAGAAATTTTCTAATTTTAGCATTTTACTAGCTTAGGGGTGGAAGGAGGGATACAGGCTTGGCCCTTCCTGCTATTCAGTTTTCTGACTGTTTTCCATATAGTCACAACCAGTGCTGGCAACTTTCTGCTGATCACGAGATGCCCTTTTGCCAGTGGGAACTACAGGGTGAACAGAGGTGGCTTCAAGTACACCTCTCAATAATGTAACAAAGGAGCTGCAAGAAACTTGGATTTCATCGTTCTTATGTCATTGCCTGTGATTTTTAACATTTTGCAGTGCTTTCTCCTTAACCTTTAAAATACTTTAGTTCTTCTCTTTAGCAGCAATAATGCATCACTTGAGACTTGCTGCCTTTAGATACTTCTCTAAATGACGGGTGACTGGAAGAGAATCTAAAGGAGAGTATCAAGAACAAGCAGACATTTCAGTACTGTTTCTTATGAGACTAATGGGAAAGGATGGGGAATTATTTCTTCTGGAGTTGATTGAGGAGAAAATAGACTCCATGTGCAGAGAGTTGCTGCAGCGAGGATGCCGTGATGGGAAAAGAAGTTACTCAGTTGTGTTGCAGCAGGGGAGATTTAGGTCAGACACTGGAAAACATTTTAACGGGAAGGGTAATCAAGCATGGACAGACATCATGACCAAAAGCAGCAGAATTTCTGAGAGTGGTTATGAGTTACATAAACATTTCTCAGGTGTAGTTTAGTTAGCTCTGATTTAGATCTGGAGAAAGTGAACTAGAAGACCCTTCTGGTTTATGTTAATTGGATAGATCTGATTATGAAGATGCAGTGTGTTTATACATGCAAAGAAAAATACTTGTTCCCGAATGACTACTTTATACATGCAGTTTTCTTTCTAGCTTTATAAACAAGTCCTCATGAGCTGAACAGAACATGAGTTTACAAAATTAGAGAAATTCTAATGTATACACTGCAAATCCCACAGATTTGATTGAGAGAGAAACCAAGCTGAAGCTTAGATATTAGTCATTCTGTTCACTGTAAACACGCAAGTCATTTGGCCATTGTGTAGCCTTATGGTGCATTCATTTTATGACATAAAGTGAAGATTAACATTCAACAACAGCAGAATACAAGTCCTACAACACACACCTTCTAGCCTACACAGCAGTCATCATGTTGCTCAGATTTTTCCAGCAAGTCCTGTAGGATTTCTTTCATCTTAAGTTAAATTTTATATTGGAATGTATACCTAATACAGTGTTAGCTTCTTTATGAAGAAGCTTATCAGTGGGAACTAACATGTCAAGATAGAAGGGAAAACATCAAAGTATTTTAATGGGGCAAAACATCATGTGGTGGCTATTGGGTAATAACTCTGGTTCCAAGAAGTTAAGTGAGCTTCTTCACAGAAGCATGAGTGTATCTTCAGCTAAATCCTGCTGCAAAAATTATCTCTGTAAAACTTGTATGAAAAATAATCAATTGGACTCGGGCTTTGACCTTGAGAAGTGCTGAGCGCAACATTTAATCATCTATTGTTTATGTCGGTGCAATTTAACAGTTTGAACATTTTATCCTGTGATTGCCACCTGCCAAATTCAAGGGTTTATGGCACTAGCAGTTAACAAACATAACAAACATAAAATGTATTTGTTTGTTAGTAGATATTAGAAAAACGTTAATTTAAAATGGAAATACCAATGAATATGGCTATTTCCAAACACATCTGAATGGAATTAGTAGGGTGGGGTTTTTTCAGAGTTGTGTAGTCAGCTGTTTAGATAAAAGTTTTCCAGCAAGCATTGTCTGGGAAAATAACTTGAGGGACAGGCATGTTTTAGTATAACTTTTAGTCATACCGCTTTAATTTCTGGTCTCTTTAGTTAAATAGATTCTGGCAAAGATAATATTTGTATTGAAGTCTTGCAGAAAGCAGTGCTATTCAGTCAGTAGCGGCACATAGGGACAGTGTGGCCGGTGCTCCCACATCATGGTTTGCATGACCTGAGCACTGGGTGTTTTATAAAAGGTGCACCAAAGCAAAGATACCTAGCAGTATATCTGTGATTGAGACAACCTAAATCACTTTGCCACATCAGAATAATACCATTCACTGAGAGAACAAAGTGCCTGGTGGCTTTGTTCTCCCCTTGCTCCCCCCATCCCACCCAACTGCCTTACTTTTTAATAACCTTAGGTGAAAGGCAACTGACTTTTGTTTCTTAGCAAGAAGGTAGTTGTACTAATCTTCAGGTTTTACTGATATGAGGTGCCCAGGTAGCTCTGTTTAAGAAGTTTAATTACAGAAAGAAAAAAAAATACTACTCTTTAATTAAAGTTAGGAAACAGAGATAAAGTATTCAGTATCTCTGAAAGTACTGAAAGAGACTACCTTACTCATACTATGTTATGTTTCAGCATTCAGTTTTCCATGGTACAAGGCTGGTACAGAGGGCATACATGAACTCTCATCTTTGCAAGGCAGAGGCTCTGGAATAGTAGAATCTATAGAGAAAAGCCTCACATAAAAATATGGGCCACTTTGACTCAGGATACTCGTACAGTAGTGTAAATGCACCCAGGTGCTACAGAATGCCTTTATTGGGCATGGCTAGAAATTTAGAATTGGATGCCTTAAAAGATACAAATTGTGGTTAGTTCAGAAAGACAAATGATGTATAAAACAGTCTCCAGCTTCACTGGCAGAACAGACAAGAAGCTGGAGATAAGAAGGAAGACTAGTTAGAGGAGTTCTGAGGTTCCACAGCTGGAAAACTGATGGAAAAAAAGGTATTTGAGTGGTCTAATGGTAATAGATTTCTAAGTATACAGTTTAATAGTAAATATGTGTGGCCAGTTATTACCAAAAGTATTTCCTAGAAAGATCCAGAAGGGCATAAAATTGGAAAAAGAGCTGGGCATAGAAATCAAAGAATGGGTTTTTTCATAGGGAGAGTTGAGTATTAGAGGCCAAGAGCAGTCAGCAGTTGTAGTTGCACCTCTAATTTCAGTAACTGACTTGGAGCCTGCTGTTAAACAAACTCATGTAACTTACCAGCAACAGAGAGAAGCTGCTCTGAGTAAATAAAGCTTGAAGCAATTTGCAACTCTATCTGATATATTGACAAATGTCAACATGAAGAGATACTACAAAGGTGAATGAGCACTATGGGAAAAGCAAGCCCTCTCAGTCAAAAATCTTCTCTTTCTTTGCGCTCTAATGCTTTGCTACCTTCTGACATGGTCGCCATGTGTTATATGGTTAGGTATTTTTCCTACAAAAGAACATGTGGATATGAAAGCAAACAAGCAATTTTTGAAAAGGATTTTTCACCTGTTCTCCTTGCTTTTCTTGTTTCTAAAATGTTTGTTTGTCCTTTATGTAACCTTACTGGCAAGCTAATAACAGGCAGTCTAAAAGCAGAGATTAATGGTAAAAGAAGGTCAAAAGTAGAAACCGGTTTCTGACTGTAGTTTTTAGTATAAATTTAATGAATAATTAATATTTACAGTTTATTTTATATATGTTATTTATGCTTCCCTTTGCGTCAAAAATGTTCCTGTTGGTAAAGTAATGCAAGAAGATGGGCATGAAGAAATTTTCATAGATTAGTCAATATAATTGCTGAGGAGATTGGAAATTACATACAATGTTTTTTCATTTCTGTGTCACCCTAGCCCAAGTTGATAGTGCTGTAGTCTTGTTTTTCATTTCATGACTCTTCAGTGGAGGGTCATGAAACAGTCCCACAACAATCCAAACAATAAAAAGTCCTAGTCCTAAACTGGCAATCTTGTCTGAATTATTAGCTGGGTTTGAGGACTAAGTGATCACAGATAGGGACTCTCCTCTGGTAGCAGGGGTTCTGTGTTTAAGAAACTCTGGAATTTGGAAGGGCTGTAGAGTTTCTTCTACACACTTAACAAAACATTTGACTTTTCTTTGCTTGGTTTCTTTTTTGTGAAATGTAGAAAATAGCATTTTCCTATGGCAAGGTGTTGCGAAGATTTAAAAAAAAATAAATCACAGTTGCAATCTGGTTTAACCCTCTGCTGCTTGGGGCACTGTGCAAATAGCTTCAAGAGATGGATTAGAAGTTGTACCTTCATGTCCCTGCTGAAAATCAATGGGGAGGCAAACACGAAGAAGTCTAGTCCCATTCCACATAATGTCTTCACCTTCTGGGATGAGCTGAACCTTCAGATTTTTGTGACCTCAGCATGGTACATTTTATGAGGACTACAGTTCTGATTACAGTTTGTAATACATTTGTTTCTAGTATGAGTATTGTTTACAGAGTATTCAAATATTTATCTCTCATGTTCAGATTGTTTTGCCTTTTTACTGAATAAATAAATAGAAGCAATAAAGTTATACTATGGTCTTTGCTCCAGTGTTAACATGCAAATACACATTTTCATCTGTAGGCTTTTCCTTTGGTTTTGACCCTGTGATGAAAACACTGTTAGGCCAGAATTAAACTTCGTTCCAAATTTACCTCTAAAAACATTAAAGGGACAATATTCCATCTATTTCAAACTATAAAATGGGCTGGGTTTGGATCCAATATTAAAGCCTTCCGCCTTCCCATTTGGTCTTAGAAAATCCTTCATATTTTCAGAACTTCTCAAATCATAGTCTGGTGAAGGTGTAAAAAAAATGCCATTGTGTTAGTAAAAGACACTGTATCTTATGACCTGCATAATACCTCTTGTGTTTGGAGATTAATAATGCCCATCCCATAGGCCTGCCTGTCCAAAGGAGGGGAAGATAGTGCCTCAAGTAAAGCTATGCAGAGACCTGGAACATGGGTCTGACTGTTGCCAGCGTCAGTCCTGCTCTTCACTCTAAAAGAGCAAGATTCAATAATAGCACATATCAGTTGGTGAGAAGAAATATGAAGTCTCAAAGCAAATTAAAGAGCAGATAATTCTGAAACAAAAGAAACTGAATTTTGCTTATCACATTGTATTTCATACTTAATTCAACATCTTAACCCATCTTACATAGAATCATAGAATCATAGAATGTTTTGGGTTGGAGGGGACCACTAGAGGTCATCGAGTCCAACCCCCCTGCAGTCAGCAGGGACACCGCCAACTAGATCAGGTTGCTCAGAGCCCCATCCAACCTGGCCTTGAATGTTTCCAGGGATGGGGCCTCCACTACCTCTCTGGGCAACCTGTTCCAGTGGTTTACCACCCTCATTGTAAAGAATTTTTTCCTTATATCTAGCCTAAACCTACCCCGATTTAGTTTAAAACCATTACCCCTTGTCCTAACGCAGCTGGCCCTACTAAAAAGGTTTTCCCCCTCTTTCCTATAGGCCCCCTTTAGGTACTGAAAGGCCGCAATCAGGTCTCCCCGCAGCCTTCTTTTCTCTAGACTGAACAAGCCCAACTCTCTCAGCCTGTCCTCATAGGAGAGGTGCTCCAGCCCTCGGATCATTTTAGTAGCCCTCTTCTGGACCCGCTCCAACACTTCCATGTCCTTCTTGTGCTGAGGGCTCCAGAGCTGGACGCAGTACTCTAGGTGAGGTCTCACCAGAGCTGAGTAGAGGGGCAGAATTACCTCCCTCGACCTGCTGGCCACGCTCCTCCTGATGCAGCCCAGAGTACGGTTGGCCTTCTGGGCTGCCAGGGCACATTGCCGGCTCATGTCCAGCTTTTTATCCACCAGCACCCCCAAGTCCCTCTCGGCAGGGCTGCTCTCAATCCTTTCTCCCCCCAGGCTGTATTGATACTGGGGGTTACCCCATCCCAGGTGCAGGACATGGGTCTGACTGTTGCCAGCGTCAGTCCTGCTCTTCACTCTAAAAGAGCAAGATTCAATAATAGCACATATCAGTTGGTGAGAAGAAATATGAAGTCTCAAAGCAAATTAAAGAGCAGATAATTCTGAAACAAAAGAAACTGAATTTTGCTTATCACATTGTATTTCATACTTAATTCAACATCTTAACCCATCTTACATACTTCAGCTTTGTATCTTCCTTAACATTCACATCTTCCCGAGAAGTCAGTCTGACTACAAACCTGTACAACTAAACTTTGCCTATAGTCTAAATATAGCGTATATTAAGAATATGCTTAGCAAAGCATTGTAGCTATCAGTGGAAATAATTACCATTTTGTCTCTTGCTGGAAATAATGAGCACCAGATACAAAGTCTCAGTGGTTGAAGTTTTTCTCCATGTTAACTTACTTTCTGAATCTTAAATGAAAAGCAAAATACCTCTTAGCAAAAAGCGTAAAATAAGTGCTCAAAGTAAGTAAGAAATAATTTGCTGATATGGATATAACTTTATGGCAGAAATGAAGCCAGGTTTTAGCCTCATCTAAGGCAAACATTAGGAAGAGGAAGGACAAAGTAGTAATACATGCCTTAGAGTTTGAACGCCAGTAACCAGTTTACACAGAAGTAATTCTTTTACTTTTAGTCATGTTAGCTGATTTCAGCTATGCAGGAATGTGAACACAAGTTATAATTAAACCTGTATTTTGCTATGTAGCATAACCTTAGGAGCTCTTTTTTCTTTAAAGCGTATCCTAAAGTCCTACTGACTAAAGTGTGCTTAAAAGTTTAAATGCTCTGCTGCGTATTCCTGGTGAATTAAGGTATGTAACTAATGACAAGGCACATGTACTGACATACACCTGAAAGAGGATTAAAAAGCAGTATCAGAGTATAAGACTTTGGAAGGAAAATCTGAGGTATCGGTACCAGTGCCTCAAGAAATCATAACAAGCTTTGAACGATACTAGTCCAGAAGGAGAATCCTACATCAGTCAGACATATTTAGCAAAAGGATTGTGATTTCAGCCACTTTTTGAAGACAAGGAATAGAGAAAAGGTTATATCAGCTGCAGATCATTTAAAATTATTCCAGTTTAGTTGAAAAGCGTGAAATATGGGCAAATATACTAACTCTTGAGGAAAAAAAATAGATGTAGTAAGTAAGAAGATACTGTGAATTGAAACCAACATGGTAATTAGGAAGTCTTAGAAACAAATCCTATCTCTCCAAAGGTTTTGTTTCAATTTTAACTGTTCCTGAGGCATATTGTGATGTTTCTGTAGGTACAGTTCTATACATCTGAGGTAATAAAAGTTTGAAGCAATGATACCCCAAAAGGATCTAGATAAATCAACTTCATGCTCCCCCACTAGGACAGCAGATGCATTTTTAAGCTGGAAACTTAAGAAAATAGTGTTACACTGGAAAATATGTCTGGAAGAAGGAAAGCAAATGTGTGTAACAAGGTGTTTCTTTTTCAGATCCGGCAATCTCTGTACTGAGGCTACTAAGTAAATAACTTGTATTTTTAAATCGTTCTACTGACTTCTTGGTTTCCAAAAGTAACTCACACAAATCTGAATGCAATCTATACTGTAGGAACAGCATGAACTGAAGGTAATCCAAATGTTTTTGAAGCACCGTGCCTTCCAGGTTTGGGAGCCTCTACTTAGTATCTGTATAACCACCTCCACCTTCACATGAACTGGTCATGGAAGGTTAACATGTGGAATATAACACTGGAGGTATTCAGGACCAGTTATATTTCTTTCTCCATAAAATGGTTTGGTTCACTGCTGCCTACTCTGCAAATACTGTAATTCATACAAAGTGATTTCAGTACTGGGCCCACTTACGTGGGAAAGGTAGGATAGTTTCTGTCGAAACAAGTTTGCCCATTGTCTTCTCTAAGGTTATGATGAGTAACTAAGGTTGAATGCAGCAGGCTGTTAAACACACCACCTTCTTAAAGTTTATTCAACAGATGCTTAAGTACGTGCTTCAATTACCAATAACTTCAAAAGACCTTAGTTCAAATGTTTATAGAAGCAGAATATTCAAGTAGGTTCTTCTTAAGTTTAGGTTTTTTCTTACTTCCTCTTGGAAACCCACAGATCAGATTCTCGTGATTTATTTTATATCACAGATTTTTAAAAACTTGCTCTGATAGTGTGAGTGGAAATGAGAAAGTATCCCCGTGCAAAATGGATTATCTTTGCAATGAGAATGGTTGCCCATTCCGAAATCACATGCAGAAAGCTACTCAAAAACATGAACAGTTACTTGCATCCAGTATTTGCATCTTCAGTATAAACTGTATGTATTATACAAATAATGATAACAGATTCTTTTTGGAAGACTGGACTTTGTCTCAGGAAAAGCAGAAAAGCCTATATTCCTCTTTACAAAGATCCAGGTACTCGGGTTTAAGACTCAATTAATGTTCTTAATAAAAACGCAGGAGTAAGACACTGGCTGCCTGACCATGTAAACAGTTTTGTTCAGAGGTTTTCCTGGTAAGTGAACTGCATTTTCCATAGGCCTTATGCACTCATTTTTACAGCTAGGCAGATTCGAAAGAAAAAATACGGTTCTTGAGTTCCTGGCTGTCCAGGATTCATGTACTCTTGAGTGCTCTGAACCATACTGTGTCATATGCATGCACTCTTGGTAGTGCATGCCCCATCCATGGCCAAGAGGGAAATGTAAAGCAAACAAATGAAGTAGCTTAGATGTGTTGGTCCAATCAGAACTAAACTGCAAAAGCAAATTAGGTGTTGTAATTACATGTCACATAGCTAGCACATCAATCAAAAGATGTGGTTTGCACTTTGAAGCTGCCCATGTAGCCTGTGTATTTTTGGAATACATACTTTATCTTTGAACTTATGCTAAATTAACATGACAAGATCTGACACTGTTACTCTCTGCATGGGAGATTTGTTAATGAGAGACAAACAAAACACCATCTGTTGGGAGACAGGCAGCTGACCCTGAAATGCCGTCGCTCTGACAGCTCTCTCTGCTGTATCTTGTTCTCTGCCCAGAAGATCCTTCCAGTAATACTGTTCCAGAATGACTGGGAGCCACTGTCCAAGAGTGAGAACAGATGAAAAGAGCACCCTGTGGGGCCTCTGTATCCTTTAAACATAGGAAAGTGGCAACAGATAGGTATTGGGAGAAAGTGTGATATAGCGTACTGGGGCTCTGCTTGTTTAAATCCATTGACTTATGGAATGCCATAGGAGGAATACAGTTAATATTTTAGCTTTCAGGCTATAGTACATGCCTGCAAGGAGTCAGAGAGGGGATTTTATGGAGTCTCAGAAGCTCAAGATTGATCAGTAATAAATGGAAAAAATCAGTATCAGTTTCTGCAGTGGTGAAAAGAGAAGTGGTAGGGCTTAGCAAGAGAATACTACTTGAGGGTTTTGTTCCTGAAGAATGACTGGAAAAAGTCAGGTCTGTGGAAAGGAGGGGGATTATAGAAAGAGAAAGTAGATGGATGAGGGAAGTTCTGGGGCTTTGGGGAGTCTCTCCATACACTCACTAGCCCTCACGCCTTCAGGTGACAGGATACAGGTCACGTCCTCCTGCCTCCCCCACTTCCCAGTAGCCTCTCCTCCCTTCACAGCCCACTCCTGTCTTAAAACCTAGAGTCCTCTTCTTCCTTCCTCTTCCTCCCATTGAATGGCTGTCCGCTCCGACCCTCCTGAGGGGAAGCATTCACCTGACTCTGCACAGATGGGGCAGGGAAGGGACAGCAAAAACCCAAAAATAAGCAGGCAGGTTGTTGCCAGGTCTCACACTAACAGCCCACACTTCACCCCCAGCAAGGTCTTGCAAAATAGGTAGCAAGGTCGTATACTGTTGTTTACTTTGGCCGTGCCTGGAAGTTAAACTTGCCTATTGCCACTGGTATTGGTGAGAAAAGCTTCCACGGATTTCAGTGATTTCCAAACTGAATGGTTTGTTAGCAAGCCCTTTTTTCCTTGACTGTTTGGAGGATGGTCGAGGAAGCCTTTATTGCCATTCCTACTTTTTGCAGAGCTATTTGGATGCTGGTGGTATTTGTACAGCAGTTTTAAGATGCCTCGGTCAGCTGCTAGAACATATAACAGTATATACATTGTTTATGTTCTTCTTTATTGCTCCCTGTGCAATAAAATTTTTGGAGAATTTTTTCTTCCCCTCCCAAACAAGGCAAAATAATAGTGAGTGTAAAATGCGTATAATCCTTTGGGGGAAAATATGGTGTAGCAAGAGTTAAGGATGTTATTGACTGAACCAGCTGTACAGCATTACGCTATTTAAACAATTTAATTATGCTTATGTGCACTGTGTAAAATTAGGTGTAGAAAACAGCTAGAGGCAAAGACTATTGTAACTCCCTAGTATATTAACTATGACATTTAGGCTTTTTAAGGGTGTGAAACATATGTAACAATTTGTTAATACAAAAGCATGGACTAAGGCTTATTGCCATTTAACAAAACATTTAAAAAAACTGCTTCTTTGCCCTGGAGAACAGAAGGTGGTCACTGGCAGGGAAGGATTCAGTCTGGAAAGAACAGAGTGTGCTCTGCTGTCACTGGCTTGCTTTTATTGGGAAGATGTACCAAATTAATAGAGATGTTCAGTGACAATTCCATTAAATGCAAACTTGCCACTACTATGGCTAAGGGCAGATCTGTGTTAACTGCTTTTGTCTGAGATAATCACAATTAGTCACTGTATTTAAAAACACAGTCTATTACTACATTAAAAAGTTCATTTAGTATTTTCTACCCAAAGGCATTCAAAGGGACAATAGAGGTGCCAAATAGATTATTTTAAATATTGGCAAGGAACCCTAAAAAAGCTGTTGTTTGCAGGCACAAGCAAGTTGTTTTGAATCAGGACATCTCTCAGGATTCCTCACTACTGCCTCTCACTTTTCAGGCTCTATTAACCTGCTTTGGGAGTCAGGATGGGGAAACGCGTGACTAGATTTCCATCTGGATAAGTCTCCCTCCTGACAGACTTTCTGCAGTAGGTCTGCGCCATTAAATAAGCATTAAAACTTGCAGAGACTCAGGAATGAGACCAATTCTGTACATTTTATAGTAAAATGTAATTACAAACTAAGAATAGGCAGAATGCTCATTTCTTTTATAGTCTCCTTATTTTGTAAAAACCGTAAATGACTAGCTACTATTCCATGTTATTATTTATGGGAAAATGCAAGTATGTAGTTAAGAGAGAAAATCATGGCGTTTCTGCCAGCTATGCTTACAGTAATGCTGGATAAAACACGTATCTTGTACACTCTTCAGATTGAGGTCACACTCTGTCTTAGCTGAATTTCCCTGTAAACCAGACACTACTTAAGTTCTTGTACTTAATTATACACACTCAGCTGTCCTTCTGTTTTTCAGTTAAAGCCTGAAATGAAGAAAGCCTTTTACTAACACTTGTTCTCAATGCTGTTTTACTGTATCAAGACTTTCCCTTAAATATAAATGTCTAAAGTTTTCATAAAGGTAATTAAAATCATAGATCTAGATTTTTAACAAACTTCTGTTATCTTTGCCATGTCTGGTATCATACAATGCAAATTTCTTTAGGTGATGGTGAGGAGTATGAAAATCTTTGTCTAGGAGTTAATGCAATAAGAAGCACCCACATTGCCGAAGTGCACTGTCGGAGTTTTGACTTCAGTGAGTGTGAAAATGGTATATTCCCAGTCAGCTCTTCTTCCCTTGCATGTTATCCAGAAAAACACCAGGACAACCTGAATAGTTACAAGAAGGAAGGAAGGAACCTGGGTTTTATGCATGCTCTTTGGAGAGACTGCAATCTGAAAAGGTACTCAATTTTTTAGCATTTGATCCAAAGATATAAACAGAGTCCCATTGACTATAACTTTGAAGTCCTGAATTCCTGTAAATTCTTATTGGCTAATGAGGTGGAGTTAGGGATTTTCTAGTACCAACAGTCTGCTTTATGAGTAGGAGCCTGCATAAACCAAGAGAGAATCTATGCTTCGAACCTCAGTTTTCAATAATTCATAAATGAATGGTCTTTTAAAGATATTTTTCTTTCCAGACTCGATTTAAAAATAATCAAACAAACAAAAAAACCCAATCGAACAACCAAGCCAAAAACATCCCACCAGCAAGGAAATTCTTACAGTCATCCACGATGGTTTTGAATATAAACAAGGTTTCTAAACATCTCCCACTTTCAGTGCAATGGAAACAACTAGAGTAGAGCAGGAGAAATTTCCTATCTCATTGTAAAGAATTTTCCTTATATCCAGTCTAAACCTACCCTGGTTTAGTTTAAAACCATTACCCCTTGTCCTGACACAGCTGGCCCTACTAAAAAGATTTTCCCCATCTTTCCTATAGGCCCCCTTTAGGTATTGAAAGGCCGTAATCAGGTCTCCCCGCAGCCTTCTCTTCTCCAGGCTGAACAAGCCCAACTCCCTCAGCCTGTCCTCTTAGGAGAGGTGCTCCAGCCCTCGGATCATTTTTGTAGCCCTCCTCTGGACCCGCTCCAACAGTTCCATGTCCTTCTTGTGCTGAGGGCTCCAGAGCTGGACGCAGTACTCCAGGTGAGGTCTCACCAGAGCAGAGTAGAGGGGCAGAATCACCTCCCTCGACCTGCTGGCCACGCTTCTTTTGATGCAGCCCAGAGTACGGTTGGCCTTCTGGGCTGCCAGCGCACATTGCCGGCTC
>NW_009258629.1:427548-430960 GCF_000687185.1 Egretta garzetta
TGTGGGCAGCGGACCGGGTCCGGAAAGCCACATGTTAATAGATTGAGCCCGCCTGTATTGCCCAGTGTCTCTGCCCACCACTGGAAGAAGCGAGGAAAAAATGACCTGCACTCCAGATTATTCCTTCACTAACTGCCCCCAGGCTTTGAATTCTTTTTTGATCACCCTTGGGCTACTCGCTGCAACTTCATCAGCACCCACATGGAAGAGCAGCAAGGGATAGTAGTCCGAGGGTCGGACCAGGCTAGGAAGTTTCCTAGTGATGTCTCTAACCCGGGCTCCTGGGAGGCAGCAGACCTCCCTAAGAGCACGGTCTGCCTGGCAAGACAGAAAACCAGCCAACAAAGCATAGACTTAAGAAAAAGACAAAAATTGGGATGTAAGGAAAAAGTGATATAAGATCTCATCAGTGAAATACCTACACTGGGGTTTGTTTGGTCAGGATCGCTTATCTGAAATCCGTCTTATATGGGTTTTTGTCAGAAACTACAACCAAAGCTCCTTGTTTATTACTCAAGTGGCGTTCCTCGCATTCATAGTAATATCTGGGACACTTCATACAAATAGCTTTGAATTTGCTTTCATTCTGTACTCAGAAAGTCTCATGTCTGGGATTTACTTTTTAAATCTTATCTATCTTATTAGCATCTGTCATGGAAGTGTGAGTTATAGTATCTATAGAGTGAGCAGCATCTATGTAATATGGACGATAAGAGATTTTATTGCTTCTGACAGTATTTATTGTACTGCAACCACACAGGGTAGCAGAGGACTACACCTAACATCCAGCATTCTAAGATGGTTCAAAGAAAATTTAACTCCATTAAAAAAATTTACTGCTGTGCTTTTGTGCTTGCAGTTATCCACAAATACTCTCAATATTTTTCACCGATACAGTTGAGTAGATTAGTACATACAGCCATTTATCTCACTTACTACCACTGCAACATTTTTTCTTATTAATGTCCAACAAGTCTCTGAGGCTTATTTTTTTTTTACTCTTTCTACAGTATAGGTATAATAAAAATAAATATTTAATCCTTTTGTCCCTTTGCTCCTTTTCAGTCCTTACACATGGAAAATTCAGTTTCAATATGAACTTTGCCCAAGAGAGGTCTGAAAGGTGAGCCTACAATTGTTGATTTTAAATTGAACTAAAGCAATTTCATCCTGTAAAAGTTCTTTGTAGACAAAATCCATTAATAGTATTACAGTGTGATAAGCCTAGAATGGGCACTCTTTTGTGTTTTCTTTGCAAACTGGTGAATAAAACAAAAATAAGATCATCAGCCATATAAATGGGACAGCAACAGTTACATTTAATTTACCAACAGCAGCAAAAGGTAAATCTGCTGAAAATATCTTTGTTTCTATTGAATATGCATCCATTTGATAAACTTTGATTGCTAATGGTTTCTTATTTTCTGTACATTCACGCTCCACTTGCTGTACCCTGTATTTTCAGTTGCATTATAACAATGCCCCAGTCTGTAGCATTGGATGCAGTCATTCACTACTCTTCTATCACATCCTATGAAGCAAGTGACATACTCGGTGCCACAATAGAGGAGGGTGGAGGGCTTATCCCTTCCAGTAGGTCCACCTCTGATATCTGAGTCAGCAAGCTGTTCTTTGGTTTCATCAGGAATATTAAAGGTGTATTCACATTAAACTAAATTTCCTCTTTGTCTCTAGCGATACACCTTCATACTCGCAGTTCTCATGATCCTTGTTTGCTCTGTCTTTTTCCTCTGAAGGCCTCATATGCTATCTTTGCATAAGAGTTTTTGCATACATGCATTAGAAGATATTGTCTCTCCTGAAAAGCTCAATAACCTAAATAGGGCTAGGATCCTGATACCCCTTCCCTCACTCTTTGAAAGTGGAACAGAAAGACTGTGGTTTGGCAGAAGTCACAGACGAAAGCCTGTGGGAGAGCCAAGAACAAGACTGGATTTCTTATCTCCCAAGTCAGTGCCCTAACCACAAGTCCAGCCATCCTTTCTTGCTAATGTCTTGGCAGATGGATTACAAACTTATCTTGTGAGTAATAAAACCAGTTAGTGGTGATGATCATTCGAACAGCACAAACTCAGTACCACTCCAGACGCACTAGGGAGCAGACACACAGCTGAGGAGCTCAGCTGCGTTACGGTCAAGGGTATAGGAATAACTACGACAGGGGGCATGCACACTTGGAAATGCATTTCCACTTGGGTAATTTACTGTGTGGGTGGGAACTTCACACTAGCACTGCCCCCCTTTTCCCACTGCTCCTATGTGGTTTTGGGCTGAGAGTCTAAAGACAGCATGTGAATTCAGCCACTTCAGTGCATTTCTTTCATTTATCCTACATATAATTACAGCTCCAAAGGTAGGGGAAAGCAAGACAAGGGTGTCAATACCCTGAGTCCATCTTGAAGCATTCTTGGTTAGGAATAAACTGTGTTTGTCCTTTGAGCATCCTCCACATAATCTTGGATGGGAAAAGCTGGCAAGTAGCTGGCCCATGAAGGAATGAAGGGAGTCACTTAAAAGTCATTTAAAAGACATTGACAGCCCTCTCAGCCAAATTGAATCTCAGATCAGGAAAATAGGTCACAACAGTCAGGTTTTTTAAAAGTTTGTTAAGGGTTAGGTATGCTATGTGGTAACTGTATAGATTTCAGCTATGGGAGCAAGTCCAAAACATGCTTTACAGGTTCCTTTGATTCCACTGATGTCTTTTTCTTTTTTCCCTTGAGGGAGAGGCCAAAAGCAAAAGTGTAAGCTTCTCGTCTTTAACCCATCTGAAGAACATGTGAGGAGGAATGCCTGTTCTATTTTATTTCTGTTTTATTTCAGCATGAAGAATAGATAGATTTAGATCATATCTGGTTTTTGTAGTCCTGGCTAAATAATAAACTAAAGCTTTCTGTATAACTAACATGAAATTTGATCAGTTGCTTCTACGTGGGCGGTTTAGGAAGACAAGGAAGGTGAGTCTGTTAATTCATTAACATGTAACTCTGTTAATACTTACTGAGGGAACTAAGGCTAAAGATTAATGTTACTCTGAACACATGAAAAATCATAAGTAATGGTACTAAAATAGCCAGAGTCTGGGAGAGTCTTTCAAGTAAAGCTGTATATTTTGTGAGCAAAAACCACAGTGCATTTGTGTTTAGAGCAAATGATCCTCATTACTATTGATCACTTCAGTAGTTCAGCATGCATATTAACGCATTGTCTCAGAAATGAATGAGCCTTGGGCAAAAGTAATGTTTCTCACATGTTCCCTTTTTGATATCTAGCTTTCAGAGGTCTGAGACATGTTACTGCATACAGACAGATATTGGTAAAATTCCCAATAATTTCAGTGGGATGCAAATGGAAACTTCCAATCGAGGCATTTTAACCTAGACCCTAACGG
>NW_009258629.1:430996-447526 GCF_000687185.1 Egretta garzetta
GACTGTGGGCAGAAACATTCCCAATGGATTTGGTCTCCAGACAGGGAACTGCCAAGAGCTTTCAACTTACCACATCAGCTAGCTTGTAATTCTCATGGAGGAGAAGTAGATGGGAGTCATAGTGTGGTCAGATCTAACTTCATTTTAGAAAACTTTACATTACTATCTGAATTATTTTCCACGTGTGATTCTATCTTTCTACATATCCCCTGTCCTCACAGTGAATTATGTATCATGCTGAAAAGCAAGGAGAGGAATAGAAACCTAACAATTGTGGCTATAGTACAGTAAATGTTCAAATCACAACATTAAAACCACCATTGAAATTAGACACTTAGGAAGAAAATCCTAGATTTCAGAATTCCTGTGCAGCTTTAATTCAGTCTGCATGTGCCTATTATGACGTACTGTCCAATTATATAACTCTACTGTATATTTTCCACTTGACTACTATCTTAGTATTCAATTTTCCTTTTTCTTTCCTGTTATTATTGCTGTGTGTGGCCCCATGTATTATTTACTCATCACTTGTCAAATCCTGTCTGAGGACAGAGTTATTCATTGCTTTGGCACGTGTTATAATGCTATCTAAGTAAGTGCTTCACAGATACTAATTAGTGCATTTTCACAACAATCCTTTAAGATAAGAGAATATTATTATTATTGCTTTCTTTCAGAAGCAGTAATTAGACTCCTCAAGAGACGCAGGAATGAGGCACACAAAGTTAAAGCTCAAAGTATCTATTGATTTTGAGTACCTAATATAAGACAGGTGGGATTCTGCAATATTTAGCATCAAGTAGCATCCCAACCAGACCACTTTTAGTATTATCTGGAAGTACATCTTTGAGTGCCTAACACTGCTACAGACCAGGTCTTGATGTCCCAGCTCAGACCTGCCATAGTCAAGCAAAGCATGAGCTAATGGAGCCAGGTGTTTTTGCTAGCCTTTTTCCCCACATCTGGAAGTAATAACTGCAGGGGTTTGTATCTGCTAACACAAGGGATCAGTCCAGTCATTCTGTAAATGCAGGAAATGAACTCCATCTTACTTTGTATGAAAGGCATAGGTGACATGTAGCAGCCTATGGCAGTCAATTGAGAGGCAGAAAGATACCCCTTAATGAACTCACCCACATCTATGAGATGAGGATGTTAAGGGTAACAAGCTCTTGAAAACACGTGACTGTAGCAGCTGCATTTTGGAAACCTCTAATGCCTTTTGTATGTTCACATGGGGCTGAATTTTGCAAGTGGTCATGCACTGATGTGTAATTGGTATGTAGCAAGCATCTTTTGTAACCACATTACCTAGCTATCTAAATGCTTACTTCACACTTGGATATGGATAAAAATAAGCCTAAAATATGTGAAAATAATGCTGGACATTTTAGATCAGGAATTTAAAATTATTATCAAGGCATGCAAAGTGACTTCAAAGACTAAAGAAATTTAACATCTCCTGAGAAGAAATATTAACTTTGAATTTTTACATAATCAGTCTGTAGAACTGCAGCAGTAGAATAACTAAAAAACACTTTTCCAGCTTGCAGAATAGTCCAGTATCTTAATAGTGTCGTCAGAATGCATAGTTGATTCTGGGAACAAGTAAAATAAGAAGATCACGAAACTGAATCTGATCTCTCAAAATAGCAGAGTCCTCTTGGACTATTTAAGTACCTAACCCTAAAGGACACTACTTTTCTATGGTGCTAGACTAGACTCAGCATTACAGAATTACCAGTTGTTTGTATGTTGGTCCCAAATCTGTATTGCTATGTAGTCTGTGCACGTTAGCCCTCCCAGAATTACAGTTCATTACTCTTGTTTGCTCACTGATGACTAACTGCTCTCCATGGCTCCCTATGCCCAGGGAGAATGAAACATGGTTTGGCAACTGAGGCCCTAATTCTTGTTCCTGAGCAGAAAAGGGTCCTCTCTCCAAATGACACAGATTCAGGTAGGAGAACTAAATCAAAAACAATATACAAATTTTATCGGAGTAGGGAGGAACTAGGAAGCATCCCCACCTCAGTTAGGTCATGTACTTAACCCTAAAATGTTGTACATAAAATAAGCAAAACCATTGCCAAAACCAAATCTAACATTGCACCAGTGGAAAAAAATGTCACAGGCTGTAAACCACTCGTATGTGACTTAATAGTCTGTCATTGTTCTTAATCCTGTTATTGTTTTCCTTGCTATTTGTTTCCGCAGTGAAATTCCAGCAGTGATAGGAAATGAATAGCGGTGAGACACCATGGAGTCCATCTGAAACTGTCTGGTGGTTCTTTCTCTCCTAGACTGTTGCTGGAATAAGGTTTAATCCTGCAACCTTTACTTCTCTGATATCCCACTGAATACTGTGGGAATAGCAATGTGAGTAGGGAGTTGGCAGACTGGACAATCACTCGTTATTCAACATCCAGCTGCCTTTGGCTACTATCACTCAGTGTATTTTGCTGAATGAGAGCCTGCTTGTACACTAGTAATCAAATTTCCTCAGTTCTAGAACATTTCTCTCTATCAGTTTTGTCTTTCATTCTCATTCTCTGCTTCTACCTTCTTTAACCACCCATCAGCCATTCTCCATATAACCGAATCTATTTTGAACTGATACCAAATGCCAACAGCACTGACTCCTTTGATTGCGTGTCAAATCCCACTGGGCGGTTTGTGGTTCTGTTTATGGTTAACTCTTCTGAATGATCTTCCTGTGACTTTGCTCATCCCTAGCACAAATAAGCCCCACCTCACTTTACAAATAACAGAGTCCATACTCTTTGGCCGCCTATAAGTAACTTTGGCCCCAAATAAGGCTACAATCTGCAAGAAATAGCTAACACACTTAAAATGCCTGGTAAGGATCTGAATTATTTTTTAAAACTTCTCTCCAAGAACAGGTAATCACTTTGAAGTCCAGTGTTACAAATATGACTATTAGCCTGCATGGACCTAATTTACTTCCTTGGTACAGCAAAGATTACTACAGAAAAAGAGCTACTGTGAAAATAAAAGTTTCTATAACATGAGAGTTAAATCTGCCTTTATAAACATTATTGCTCTCATGATCTCACTACCAATATGCTATTTCTTCCACAACATGCTATCTAAACATAAACCTTAGCACAATAAAGTTTAATTAAGGATCTTCTGACCTTCAGTAGAACAACATACAACCAATAGATTTTGCACAGCAGTTCTGCTCTGTATTACTATAAAAACAGCTCTATTGATAAATATTTGTTGTGAGGCAAGTATTGTAGTAATGGAAAGAAAGCACTACCTTACCTACAGAGATCATTGCTTAGAGGGTATGGTAAAGACTGAGTGAGATTCTGCCTGTATGTTATATGGTACAAAGACTTTTTTAAGAAGAAAAGAAAGTCTCCCATTATTTTTTTCCAACCTATGTGGCATGGAGTCTTTGCATATAGACAAGTGGACAAAGCAGGACAGAAAACATGTTTTCAGATTTTGCAAATAGTAACGTGTATGAACAGAAGCTCAAATAAGAGAGAGGAGAAAAAAATTTTAAATTCCAGGCCTAACACTTCATTAAAGCATTCACTACTCATGCCTGTGGTATATCACAACTGTCCAAGTCTTGTAAATTGAGGTTCACAGTAAACCTAATCTGTAATCTTAAAGAAAAGCCTGGACAAGTGCTGTCTTCTGAGCTGAACCCATACTACAAAAGATCATGTCATTTCAGAACTAGTATGGATGATAATGTTAAAATTAAGTCTGTAAATTCTGCACTGATATACACTGTGTGCAACTCCAGTGAAGATAAAAGGATTATGTATGTGGTTTATATATCTGAGTTCGGTCCTCAGATTTAACTGAAAACACTATTTACAAAAAAGGATTTCTAGCATCAGATTTTACAACCTCTGCAGCCTTCCTGGCATTGCCAAAGTCAGGAAATTAAGAAAACATGAGGATATTGTTCTAACTCCAACACTGAAGGAAATAACAATTCTGACATAGGAGCCAGATTTTGGTTGGCTTTCATCATGTGGACAGGCAAAGGGAGGTGATATTTTTGCCAATGAATTACTGGCTTTGCTTCTAAGACTGGAAAGCGGGGGAGAGGCTGGCTTTGTGATACAAATAGGCGGCCCATGGAATGGAGACGTGGCTACCAACGAATTTCACATTATCCACTAAGTCAGCATATGAAGACAGTATCACTGGGTCACCATCAGTCCCCTGTCAGTCACTCTAAACTTGACATTTTGGGGCAAGCCTTATACTCTCATTACTGGCCCACCCAGCCTCCTGCTGCTCCTTGTCAATTAAAGATATTCATCATAGAAGTTAATTCCCCAAGTACATTGACATCGAACAGCACATTTATGTCACTCCAGAAAGGAATTGTCCACTAACCATAGCAAACTCTTCCTGTAATTCCTTCATGGATCACAGCAGTTGCTCTTTAAGGATTTTCTGGATGAGGTGTTTCTTCCCTGGAATTGGTAGCTGGCCACCTTCCAGACCAACGTGTTGACGCTCAGCCTCAATGAGTTTTGGGCTGAATGGCCAGGGATCTTTTGCTTGGCCCTAGGAAACTTACCCACCTTGGTGATGCATGGCAGTGGGTGACTTTTATGTCACTTGGATAGATTTTCATGGATTCTTGACATTAAAGAAGGATCTCAATGATTCCAGTTGTGCCTACAAGACACAGTCACAAAGGGTGCAGGATGCAGCAACACAGTACGCCTTAAATCAGTGGCTTCATTTAGCTTCCAGTGACAAAGTCACAGACTTTAGCTAAAGCCACAAGCCACCTTCATATCAAGCTGATATGTCATTCCTAGCAAATACTCAGAAGGTATTGCCCACAGCTCTAAATTTTCCTAGGTGCACAGAAACATGCATTCTGAAATGTATTTTTGACTCTAACACTCTTGTCATAATACAATATTTTCATGGTAGCTGAGAAACCAAGTGTGTTCAGTTTTACCTTTAGTCCCTTCCAACACTTCAACATAATGAAAAAATTAGATCTCAAAATTTATTTAGTAACTTCAATTCTTTTCTGGCAAGTAATTACTTTGACATATGTATCCTAAGCATCAGTACACCACAGGTCTTCAGTTCATTCTAGCTATTTAACTTCAGTCTTAACTTTGCTCTTAGAAAAGAGTAAACAAAATGAGATCACAGGGGTCTTGTGCTAATTACAGGTTAGCATGTTTTATGTGTAATTTAGGTCCTAGATTTTCCAACCCTTCCCCTACAAGCCTTAGGGAGTACCTAATTTTAAACAGCAGAAATAATCCTACTCCTAGAAGGCCAGACTTTCTACTCTTTTTACTCTATTTTTACTCTATTTTCTACTTATTTTTAAAAACTCAAACCATGCAAACCTGAGGATCTGATCAGTGGAATATGAGTTTCACAACCTAAATAAGCAAGTGAGCTCTTGCTATGAAGTTTAAACAGATCCAAAATAAATACACCAGTCTTACTGTACTCAAGTCTCTTGAGTTATTCCTATCAAGTCTCAAGTCAAGACCTCAGTGAGGCAGAGGAGGAGGAAACCTGAAAACTGGCATTCGTCTTGGAACACTAGTTAATTTTTAACTGGTGAAAAAAAGACTGTTTCTACAGCAAGAGTGCATTAGATCCTGCCTTTCAGTGGTAAAACAGAGCTTCCAAGCCCTTAGGCTCATTATGCTCTTTTAATTGTTCATTTCCTCTCCACTGTTCTGTGTGCAAGAAGTGAGCAGATTATTATCACTCTAACTAAAATACTATAGTTTGCTTTCTATAGGAGTTCCTTATGAATTTGTGAGGCACAGATGCATTTGCCTATAACAGAGATAAGAATGTTTAGAAAACAAGCTATGTGAATAACACAGCGAATACTTGTAAAGAGTTCTGTGACATGGCTTTAAAGTAACTTTTCTAGTAATTTAAAAACTTAAAATCATTATTATACAAGTTGCATTTTTATTCCTTCACTGCTCGGTAAAGATGTTGCTCCAATATCAGCTGCTGTGGTCCTGTCACCCCTCATCCTCATGCTTCTTCTGTCCTTCTAGCATCTCAACATGTCAGAAAAAGTTCTTGCAATAGTGGATGTAACATGTCAAAGTGATAGTCCTTTCCATGCTTACTTATATTTGTTGCATAGCTTCCTAACAAATGGGCAAACACTTGATTTTTATTCCAAAAGCTGAGATTAGTTTTCCACTTCTTAAGAGGCCCCTAAAATTAGGAGATTGAATTTACAGTTACAAGTGAGCATCAGTGCCCTGAAGAGATTTTCCAAGAGGTTGGGCAGATCCAGCCTTTTCCAGGTTTTGAAGGACGTGACCCACAGACTGAAGCCCTCCTTCAGTTAAGCTGGCTGTGTAACAACACAGCCTTTACAACTTGCTAGAAATTTTATAACACAGCATGAAATCTTGCTTCAGAAAGAGCTATGCTGTGATTCACCGACCGATATAAACACCATGTGATTGGAATGAGAAATTAATAAAAAAGAATCCCTTAATATTTCTTAAAAACAGAACACCTGGTATCTGCTGATTAGACACTTGCAGTAGTTGTGACTGCAGTTTTGATTCCTTCAGAGATTACATATATCCAGATCTAACAAACCAGCTAAAAGGACAACTCATAGCTCTAAGAAGTAATGGACTCAAAGTGACACATGTAGGAGACAATAATTTTCTCACTCTACAAAAATATATTAAAAAACATGTGGAAAATAGCTTTTTACCATCCAGTTCCCATAAGCATCACCTCACATTCCATTCTCACATACATTTTATTTTACTGTCTGTCTCTTCAGTATTGCCACAAAGCTTAAACTCCTATATTGGGTATAACAGAGACAGCACCAGTAAAACCACCAAGTCCTACTCTTCCTTACATTTCTTACGTATTGCCAAGTCTGAAGTGGCAGCATCTCTTTTGAATGACATGTGAAACAGATCATGAGTGGCATCCTTGGGTGCTTTGGTAAAAGTAATTGCAGTGCTCTGCCTAAATTAATTTGGGTAATTACATGTCTCTCATTTCAATTTAGCCTGTTAGTTTTTGCGAGAAGAGTTCTTGTTCACTTAATCCTGCCAGCCTTTTCACTTTTCCCCCCTTTCAGCAGTTACTGAATTTCAATGGTAGTTGAAATACATACTTCAGGGAATCAAGCACGCAGAGAACTGTGACAAGGCAATCTATTATTTTAAAGTTGATTCAAGCAGGATGCACCCGTATTTCTTTAAGATATGCATCAAAAATGTGTTATTCTCATCAGTTTGTGCACCTTACACATCTGCAGTTTACAGTGCAGCATTACCAGGATGCTTGCTTTCTATACTTTCCATGAGTTCAACATGACAAGTATTTATCCCCTCCACCTCCAAAACACTGAGAAAGAAGCTTATAATAGCTTGAAAATAGGCTGTTGTGAGTTAAACTCTTGCGGTTTTCTTCCTTTGATTTGTCTTTCCGCCCAAGTATTTCACAGACTGGTAAGGATACCTGCTATTAACTTGCAGCAGGCAGCTTGCGATTTTCTTTCCGCAGCTATTTTCTCGTCTCACCACAAGATGTCGGTGTGACCCATTTATACTGGCACCGTGTTTCTCCCAGCCAACTGTAGCAAACTGCCAGTGGATCCTATTCCTTTAAAAATCCCCCAAAGACACGGAGACCATAAATATGTGCCGTCGCCGAAAGAGAGCGTGGGCTGACAAGGGCAAGGCCCCAAGTTTGTACCCCAAGCTAACTAATTACCTCACTTCAGTTTTGCAAGGAACAGCTCTGCAAGACTTCCCACGCCAGGCGGTGGTTGCCCACCCGCTGGGCAGCACAAGGCGGGGCCTTCACCAGCACAGAAAACCAGGGAAAGAAAACCCCAGGCACCGAGCTGGCAATTAAGGACATCGATCCTGCTCTGGCCGGATCTGCTCTGAAGGTTTAAAATTACCTCAGTAATCAATTGTTTTTAAAATGCATTGTTTGACTGAAGTGTGCTATAGATATTTTGAAGAGCATAGCAGCATGAGCATCAAAAGTTCCTCACTATGGCAGCACCACATTCATATTTAAATTTGAAAGACGAAAACTATATTCTAAATTGCTGGCATGTTTGCATTTCATGGCTGTTTTCTTTTCCCAGTTGACATATTCGCATATGAGATAAGAAAGATGGTGCTAATTCCTGAGCCTTTAGGCGGCAAACAGAGGGAAGAGGGGACTGGGACCGATGAGAGTGCAGGATGGGGGATCAGAAAGAGGGTACATGGCTTCATCACCAAATCTTTCTGAATCCTTGTCCTACAGAGTAGAAAAGGATCCTATAAACTTCTGTAGAGCTTTGTGCATGACATGAATTTAAAGGGTATTCAAAGCATCTTTCGTGCTGATTAGGCCAGACACAGTCCCAAGTAACACAGAAATTTGAGAGACTAACGCAACTGTTCCTGTGAATAGATATAGCTGTCCCACAGTGAGATGCACTGGGGTGGTGGTTTCTGTTTTCATTTAAAGTGTAAGTACAGGCAAGTTTACCTTTTTTTTCAGAGAAGATGGGAATAATTAAAATACAATAAAAAGATCGCAGTATTCCTGCACAGTACACTTATTAATGAAGTGCAAAATTGAAGTAAAATAAGTCAGGCTATCATCACAGAATTCAGGAGGGATGGCAATAACTTTCAGCAATCTCTAAAAGCATAATATCACAACCAACCAGGCATACTACTTCACTTCAGGGTTAAAGTTTCCTCATCAAGTGAATAATTGGCTAACGAAACAGAAAACAGCTGCTAAACAGATAATGGGCAACACTCCAGGTTATTTTTATCACTATTTTAGCAAGCTATACATTTGGAATTGCATTTTTAAATTATTTCTGGAGGACGATTTGACAGGAGAAGAACCAATAGAAATAAAGCAGCATAACTCTCCTTTCCCACAATGCTCAATTAAATGATTGGCCATTAATGTAAATTATCTCAAACCTTTTATCTACCTTTGAAAATTTCCTTACCTTGCGATGCAGCCTTCATGAGTCTTAAATAAAATAGGAACTGTAGAACGTTTATTATAGATATGTCTGGTAATCCCACTCTGCTATTGACTCAATACAGAAGTTCCTTTCTGTTAGATATCGAAATTCAAATGCCTGTTTCTTCCCAAGTCCATTAGCAACCAAAGATCCCACAGAAACTGATCTGCTGTTTTCATGGTAATGGAAGACGTAAGGACAAGAGGGGAACAGAGCTCTGAACAACTACAGCCAAACAAGAAGGAATAAAAGTATCTCATTTGATTATTTCTAGCATCAGTGCCACTGAGGGAAATAAACAGTTTTCACCATCAGTTGCCATGGTGCACACTGCTTTACATCATCAAGCCCAGCAAACATATTATAAACACTTTTCCCTTTCCACTGCACTTTCCTCTTAGGTCTTGTTAACCAAATTATTAACACTTGTAGGCATTATTTGCCCTGAGATCACGGAGTAGCACAAAGATTACACCACAGAGAGCCTTTGAGGTCATGAGCCCTGCTCCCCAGACACAGATGATACGTGGTATCATAGATTCAAGCTGTTAAGCCCCAGAAGATGAAGGTTACTGGGACAGTGTGATAGCCTTAAAGGTTTGGAGTTGTCTTTACTATTCTGCTGGGGAAAAATAACTCTGCCCTCTCCTGGAAGCTGTGAAACATGAGCTTTCACAGTGATTCTCCCTGCGCTCTTGCATCTGACTCCCTGGCACGCCGGAGAAGGCTCTGCTGTGTTTGCAGGTCACAGAGTTTGCAGACTCAGCCCTTCAGGCACCCCTTCTTTGGGCAGGGATGGTTACATTTCCCTCATCCCACCAATAACATGGTTAACCATGCCTGTATTTCACCTATGCACAACTTCTGCAACAACATCCAATGCACTTGATAAATTTATATTCTACCTAACCTGAAATCTGCTCCATTCCTACTGCCAAGTTAATTAAATCCCTTCCCTCAAAAACTTTGTATTTCAGTTAGAAGAAATACAGAATTTGTACCTATTGCCATGTATTCCTTGGAAAAAACAGAATCATTAAACTTCCATTTAAATTAAATAATCTTCCACATTATTTGTCTGCTCACTATCCATAACGATGAACAGCACAATACTGCAGTAATCAGAGGTGCATTAAAGTTTTGCTTTTACTACTTATGCATGAAAGCTGTGCATGTGTCGAAGCCACTCAAGACCCCAGCGCTATAAATAGTGCTCTATTGTTAGTGGATAAAAGATGAAAAAAGTCTCCCGGCACTGGAGAGCAGCACGCCCTATTAAATGTTGAGCTCTGCCTGTGCTAAAAGTGAAAGGCGACATCAACTGATAAACTAGTCTGTGGGTAAGGCATACGGCTGCGAAGAGTTTGCTCTGACTCTGCAGCTTCCCCAGAGCGACATAAGGCACTGGGTGGAAACTCCCGTACGCTACCAGGAGCAGTTTGCCGTCCAAGAGCTGGAAGCCCACAAACTGGACCACTCTTTATACGCTTTGCCAGGCCCTTCTACAGCTGCGCTGGGCAATGGAAGGTGTATCACGGAAAGCACCACCGGGGCTGGGAGGAGCGGCCAGGAGGAGGAAAACGCACGCTTTCAGGTCTTGCTGGATGTGGTGCAGTTCCGCCCTGAAGATATCATTATTCAGACTTTCGAAGGCTGGCTCCTGATCAAAGCTCAGCACGGACCCAGGATGGATGAACACGGCTTCATATCCAGAAGCTTTACCAGACAATACAAATTACCTAATGGAGTGGAGAACAAAGACTTGTCTGCACTTTTCTGCCATGATGGCATTTTGGTTGTTGAAATGAAAAACTCGGTGGAAAAGAATTAGTCTTGTCCATGGTTTATTGGTGAGAGAAAATCAATCTTAATATAACAAAGTAATATCATTCAAGCAACGCTGTAGAGTGTACTAAGCATGTGGCTGTATTTATATTACAGTAAAGGAAAATCTTTGTATATATATTTCAGTATGCTGAATTTATCATTTGATGTGAAATGTTAGACTGCTTGCCTGCAGCTACGTATGTGTTGGAAAGCCAGGCTTTCTGAACAGTAGAAAACTTAGACTAGTCACAGAAAAAAAACCTATTTGATAACATATTGAAAATAAAGCACATTTATGAGTTAAGTAGGAGGAGTTGTGTTTCTAAGGAATAAGCATTTGTTGTACATAGTCATAATCATTAAAGACGCAATAGACAGGTTGTGATTCTTGTGGAAATTTGATTTATGAACCAAACAAAATTATCTTCTAATATCTGAGATTAAATTCTTCTTCCTTAGGCTCTGGAAAAGCACACAAGTTGAAGGATACTATCAAGAAAAAAAAGCAAAACTGTTGCCACAGTTCAAGCTTGTGCACAAAAAAACCCTTGAGAGATTAATTTTAGAAGTGTGTTACATGTTTGAAACTATATTTGTTTGAAAACACAGTAAGTAGAATGATACTTTCTGTCAAAGACATTAATTCAAAAGAAAACATTCAAGGACATTTAGAAAATTGGTTTTATTTAACATATTCTGCTGTTAGCAACTTAAGAAAAAATATGTTGCTTACAAATACTCAAAAGGATCAAATTCTTCCTTGTGAAGCCCCAGTAATAAAAAGGCATAACTCTAGCACAGATGTCTTTTATTTTTATGCATTTTAGGTAGTCTTGTTTTTCAAACAGATGAATATTTTATTCTTCATGTTGCTTGACAGTTTTGTCTTCAAGAGCAAATTTTTCTGCCTGTTTATAGTCCCATTCACCCTGTAGCAACATGGGCTCTACATGAATCCAATTTTAAGTGCAGGGGGTTGCTTACTGCAGATACAGGTTTAATTCCTGTCCCAGTTTCTCTCATTTCATGAGTGGTAGAGATGAAAAAAAAAAAAAATCCACCCACTATATCTAGTATCTGGTCTTCTCAACATGAAAAGAAAAAAATGCTGTGAGTTTGTAAATACTCAAACATTTGAGGAGAGCTGCAGCTGCATGTTGAACTGCCTCCTTTTATGTGTACTGGAGATGAGTATGACTGCTGTGCTATGAATAGTAAAGGAATGTGGAATGGAAAGTGCCAAGTTAAATACAGACTCTTTATGATAGCCATCTGCTGTTTGGACAAATCAAAAACATATTCAAATTAAACTGAATACAAATATAATTTTAAGAATATAAGAAAAATCTGATGAACAAAACCCAGGCTCTTGCTAGCTGAAGCCAGAGAATTCCTTTAGTTTAAAATTAAAGCCCTAAGCTTGTACTTCTGCACATGCCCATTCATTAGAAAGATTTATGTCATGGTTGTTTAGACTTGAAGATGTTTGAAGCAATTGACTTTAGAAAAGTGGGTAGTCCAATTCTTGCATTTTATTCATTACCTGTACTAAAACTCACAAGGAATTTGTACAAGAAATCCTGAATATGGTCTGGATTGTAAGTTTCCATCACGTGCAATTAATTCATTTTTTAATAGAGCAGAAGTCAAGAACCTAATGTTTTCTAACAAACCAAACTAAATGTAAAACACATGTCCCTACATTTCCACTCAACGCACACTTCTCCCTCATATTGTCTGTGCTTAGTTTGTGTATTGGTTTAAGATGATGAACGATCGCACTAGAAAATCAGATCTAGATTTTCAACACTTTTAGGTCAAGAAGCTTCCTCAGCCAGGAAGCTCATGGAAGATATAACATGGATTTAAAAAAATGAATTCTAGATACAGGTCTGAATTTAAACTTTACATGCCAACTTCACAGAAGCTCAAAAGTTTAGACCAATGGTTGCACACTGCCTTATGCCACAACTGTTGGGATAGAGTTCAGGATCACCAGTTAGTAACCTGCTTTGGTGATTTTTGTTTACAGAAGATTTTGTAGATTTGAACATTTAGAATTATAGGTTATTATAAAAACTATTCTAGCTATGATTGCAGTGGTGGTATTCATAGCCCCAGAGATGAAAAGGCAGTTCTAAAAAACCATAGCTGATCTAATTATTTCAAATTAGATCATGATTAAACTACTGGAAACTTGGCAAGGAATTAGTCCAGACAGCCAGAATCATACCGTCTGTTCTATGTATGTTAATACCATGGTTACACACAGCCCTGCTTATGTACACAGGCCTGCCTCACAAAACTGGATGGAGAATTTGGCATTTGGCTGTTGTGTATTGCAGGTCTCTTCACATCGCTCCATGCCCAGGTCTCTACTTGCTGATGATGTCATCAGTTAGAAGCCACTGGAACGTACTGACCCAAACAGAGTAAGGACGTACCCAGGAGGATTTTACCTTCTGTAGAGCTTTACGAAAGTGTAATGCATGCTGCTTGGTGAATGGGAACTTGTCCTGGCCCGGCACCAGAGTGCTCATGTAATGGGGACCATGCTGGAGTAGGGACCTGCTGCTGGCTTCCTGCATTTTAGCACCAAGAACAATGCAGAGGAAAGAGTTTCTCTCCTCTTTTTTTAGTGGCATTTAATCACAAGTTCTTGGATGAATTATTTTTATGGGTTTACCAGATCAGCCTCAAAGTACTTGGCAGAGCATTTCCGAATTGTCTGGGAAGAGCTGTTTTCACATATTGTATGTGATATCTTACTTGTATAATCTGATTAGAACTGAACGTGAATGTCACGGAGAAAGCTGCCAGTATTGCTCATGGACAACAGAATGAGAAATTTATCAACAGCAAAGGATTTCAGAACAGCCACATCTCAAGGCAGGTTTAAGACATGCTGATGTGGTTAAATTAAGGATCCTGATATTGGCTGCCTATGAAACCCTGGCCCAGAATAAGTGATAAATGCTGCTGCCAGCCCTGCAGAGCAAGTGTTATGGAGCCTTCTCAGTTCCCATCACTGAAGGATTAACTTTGTAATTGATCAGACTGCTCCTCCAAATGACTACAGATGATTTCATGCATGAACCTAAATATTGTGAAAAATGGTTTCACAGAAGAAAATGTCTCAGTATCAACACTAGTCTCCAAAAGCAAGGTAACAAACATGTTTCCATGTGATCCCTGTGGGCAGAAAGCTCACAGATGCCTTGGACTTGTTGCCTTTTTATAGTTCCTGCTGCATCCAGGGCATTTGAGATCTCTTCACACAATCCGATACTTGCAGTGCAGTGAACCGAGGCTGACACCCATCAGTCAGTCAGCAACCACTCGGCTACAGCCCTGGGCATTGGAAAAGAGAAAAGGAAACCCCTGGGGTATCACGCTGGCAGCATTCCCTTTAAGAGGGGTACATCTCGTGTTACATACTTAGTTCATAGCCAGGAATCAAAATGTGCTTTTTCATCTGAGTAATGCTACAAGATTTGGCTTTTAACGGGTGTCATGGTTTAACCCCAGCCAGCAACTGAGCACCATGCTGCTACTCACTCACTCCCTACCCCTGGTGGGATGGGAGAGAGAACTGGAAAAGTGAGAAAACTTTGAGATAAGATCAGTTTAATAATTGAAATATAGAATAAATACATTAATAAATAAATAAAAATAATAATGAAAAGGACAATAACAGAAAGGGAGAGACATAAAACCCAAGAAAGACAAGCGATGCAAACAAAAACAATTGCTCACCATCCACTGACCAATGCCCATCCTGTCACCAAGCAGCAGCCCCCCCAGACAGCTTTCCCCCAGGTTTATATGCTGAGCATTATATCATATGGCATGGAGCATCCATTTGGTCAGCTGGGGTCAGCTGTCCCAGCTGTGTCCCCTCCCACCTTCTTGTGCACCCTCAGCCCACTCACTGGCAGGGCAGTATGAGCAGCAGAAAAGGCCTTGACCCAGTGTAAGCCCTGCTCAGCAATAGCTAAAATATCCCTGTGTTACCAACACTGTACCCAGCATAAATCCAAAACACGGCCCCATAGTGGCTACTGTGAAGAAAATTAACTCTACCCCAGCTAAACCCAGCACATTCTCCAGCCCTTATTCCATACCATTTAAGTCTTGCTCAGATGTCACCCTATGTAATACGTTCTCATTACCCACCACCCCGCTTCACGTCCTTTGGTATAATACACAAATATCATTCCCTTAGTCTATGGACCTCCCGTGAGGAATGTCCGTAAAATGTACACAAATGTCCTCAGATGTCCATAAAATGTCCACTGAGTTCATTTAGTCCATTACATTGGGCATGTGTTGCGTGGAGTTATGGGGCACCAAAGCCAGCTCAGGTTGGGTCACTGCTGCATTTGCACTGCTTCTAAGACTTGTCCTCCACTGGTTCAGGTGGTTCCTCCTATAGGAATTCTTAAAACTTTCAAGGCAAACCATGGGTTACAACAATTTAATGGTTTTTCCATTACAATCTCCACCCCAGTCCTTTGGGGCCAAGTTATAGCCTTTAACATTGCAATGAACTCTCCCCTTGCTAGCCTCCCTTGAGACTAAACAAGGGATAGTAATTCCCATAATATGCTACTCAAATAATGGATTATTCTCATCCAGAATTAAATCACTTTGAGGTACACATTGGACTCCCCCATCCTTCTACATTACCTACCAAGTGCACCCAGGTTCTTGAGCAAAAACAATCCTGCAAATAGGTTTACCCTTTCCTGAGGAAGGAATAAGCCAGGCTGTTTTTCCCAACAAGTTCCTTATCTGTACTATGGGGATCTTATCTCCTTCCACAGTGTGCAGAGGTTTTGATTGGGCAGGGTCAGGTCGACTGGCAGATCCTCTAGCATTGACTAGCCAAGTGGCTTCTGCTAAATGTGTATCCCAATGCTTGAATGTCCCAGCACCCATTGCTTTCAGTGTAGTTTTTAAAAGTCCATTGTATCATTTTCTCAGAGGCTGGTGCATGATAGACAGTGTGATAGACCCACTCAATGCCATGCTCCTTGGCCCAGGTGTCTATGAGATTGTTTTGGAAATGAGTCCTGTTGTCCAACTCAATTCTTTCTGGGGTGCCATGTCACCATAAAACTTGCTTTTCAAGGCCCAAGATAGTATTCTGGGCAGTGGTATGCGTCACAGGGTATGTTTCCAACCATCTGGTAGTCGCTTTCACCATTGTAAGCACATGCTTCTTGCCATGGTGGGTTCATGATAGCGTGATATAATCAATCTGCCACGCTTCCCCATATCGATATATCAGCCATCATTCTCTGTATCAGAGAGGCTTTAGCCAATTAGCTTCTTTGATTCTGATGCACGTTTGACATTCATGGATAACCTGTGCAATGGCATCAATGGTCAAGTCCATCCCTCAGTCACAAGCCTATTTGAATGTTGCATCCGGTCCTAAATGTCCTGATGTGTCATGGGCCCATTGAGCTACGAATAGCTCACCCTTATGTTCCAAATCCAGATCTGCCTGAGCCACTTCAATCTTAGCAGTCTGCTCTACCTGCTCGACTGTGGCCCGACTCTTGGATACACAAGCATCTATGTGACGTACTTTTACAACCAGGTTCTCTACCCAAGCAGCAATATCTTGCAACAATGCAGCAGCCCAGATGGGTTTGCCCATG
>NW_009258629.1:447708-459524 GCF_000687185.1 Egretta garzetta
GTGTAGGATGCCACACAGCAGCCTTCCACTTTCAGTGTTTCCCCACAATAGCACAGGATCCGTCAGTGAACAGGGCACACTACCTTTCATTTTCTGGTAATTTATTATACAGAGGGCCCTCTTGAGACTCTTCAGTCACCTCCTTCTCTAGTGATATTTCAAAATCTTTGCCTTCTGGCCAGTCCATGATCACTTCCAGGATTCCTGGGTGATTGGGGTTTCCCATTCAAGCCCACTGTGTGATCAGTGTGACCCACTTACTCCATGTAGCATCAGTTGCATGATGTATAGAGGGGCCCTCCCCTCCCATCCAGCACAGGCAACCAAGGTGCCAAAAGGTGCTGTGCTTCAGTACCAACTACTTCTGAAGTGGCTCAAATTCCTTCATATGCTGCTAATATTTATTTTTAAGTTGGAGTGTAACGGGATTCAGATCCTGTATATCCCTGGCTTCAAAATCCTGGGGGTTGACCTCAAGTCTCTCCAGGCACTTTCTGCCAGAGGCTCCAGGTGGGGCCGTGGTCCCTTGCTGAGGTGTAGAGCACGTTTTTCACATCTTGTTCTGTCTGGACTGGCCCAAGTGCTACTGCATGAACTATCTCCTGTTTAATTTATTCAAAGGCTCATTGCTGCTCAGGGCCCCATTCCAAGTCATTCTTTTTCCAGGTCTCTCAATAGAGAGGGCTTACAATCAGACGATTATCTGGAATATGCATTCTCCAAAAATTCATGACACCCAAGAAAGCTTGTGTTTCCTTTTCGTTAGTTGATGGAGACATAGCTGTTATTTTACTGATCACATCCATTGGGATATGACAATGCCCATCCTGCCTTTTATTCCTAAAAACTGAATTTCCTGTGTAGGTCCTTTGACCTTACTTTGGTTTATGGCAAAACCAGCTTTCAAAAGAATATGTATTATTCTTCTCCCTTTCTCAAACACTTCCTCCGCTGTGTTGCCCCACACAATGATGTCATCAGTGTATTGCATGTGTTCTGGAGCTTCACCCTGTTCTAGAGCCATCTGGATCAGCCCATGACAAACGGTAAGGCTGTGTTTCCCCCCTCACCCTGGGGCAGTCGATTCCAGGTGTACTGGATACCCTTCCATGTGAAAGCAAATTGTGGCCTGCACTCTGCTGCCAGGGGAATTGAGTAAAACTTATTAGCGACATCAGTCGTTGCATACCATTTGGCAGCCTTTGACTCCAGTTCATATTGGAGTTCTAGCATGTCTGGCACGCCAGCACTCAGTGGTGGTGTGACTTTGTTCAGGCCTCGATAGTCCACTATTAGACTCCACTGTCTGTTAGATTTGTGCACTGGCCGTGTAGGACTATTAAAGGGTGAATGAGTTGGATCGGTTATTGATCAATCCTTGACTCTCCAGTCAATAAATCAGCTAATGGATGGGAATAAGGGAGTCTCAGTTGGTGCAATATTGCCACCAATGCACCATTGTAGAGGCAATCAGCAGATGTTGTTCTTTGACCCTCAGCAACCCCATAACAGAAGGGCCCTTCAAGAGACCGGGCAAGGTAGACAGCTCAGTCTCCAAGGCATCTATACCAAAAGCCCACCAGTACCCTTCTGGGTCCTTGAAACACCCTCTCCTGAGGTAGCCTATGCCAAGGATACATGTAGCCTCTGGACCCGTCACAATAGCATGCTTTTGTCACTCATTCCCAGTTAGGCTTACCTCAGCCTCGACACAGACAGTTCTTGAGATCCTCCCGTCACTCCAGAAATACAGATGGATTCTGCCCCTTTGTAATCTGATGGCATTAGGGTACACTGTGCACCGGTGTCCACTAGAGCTTTATACTCCTGTGGGGCTGATATGTCAGGCCATCAAATCCACACAGTCCAGTAAACCTGGCTGTCCCTTTCTTCCACCTGACCAAAGATAGGGCCCCTCTATTCCTGGTCAGAGTCTTCATTACTTGTTTTTTGTAAGTGCAAAACAGAAATCCCTACATCAGGGTCAAAAGTACAATCAGCCCTTCTACTCCACCCAACACACAGATGAGCAGTCATTTTCCTGGATGGATGCTTTTTAGGCTGTTCCCACTTCCTCATGTTCTCCCCCTGGTCATGCAGGAAGAACCACAGAGCTGACTTCCTCTTCCATTTTTCTTTTTAGTTACAGGGGCGAGTGATATAACGTCTGGTTTAGCCACAGTGTCTGTTGGTCAGTTTTCCCTCTCCTCTCCCTGAGTGTGCTGCATACTATAGAGCAGTGTTTGGCAGTACAGTAAGTTGTGCCTCTTTGGAGTAGCCACAGCATTTTTTTTTTCAAACATTCTCTCACTTCATCAGGATCCTGTAGTTCTTCAGAAGTGAAGTTCCAGAGCATTGGACGTGAGAAGTTCTCTAGATACCTGCCCATATTCTCCCATATGCTGTGCCACCCATGATCATACTCTCATGGAGCCTGGATCATATTCCTAAACTGCTTGTTAACCTCAGAAACAACCAAAGTAAGATGCCTAAGAAATACCAATAGAAGTATTTTAACTACCCAAGCACATTCAAGAAGGTATTGTAATGACAGAGGAAACAACACAGAAGATGGTAGTAAAGGTGCCATTCTGTATTTTCTCCACAAAAAAACCTCTCAGGGGAAGTATAATTGTTAATTGTCTCCATGAGATGGTACCTGAAGTACAGTAATGGCTTCAGTACAGAGCTCAAGTACCAGATTAAGCTCAAGGTCAGTGTTCTAATAATGAATCGCCCAGGCAATAATCTTTAATAGGTACAGCAAAAAAAAGAGCATGGAGCAGATAAGATAAACTGATGTCAAGAACAGATGAATCGGTATTGTGACCTGCAATCATTACAGACATCAATTCCTTCTAATATGCTCTGGTCAATCTGTTATTACCTCAAACACTTCAAGCCCCATGTTGGGCACCAAAAATTACTGTTGTGGTTTAACCCCAGCTGGCAACTGAGCACCACACAGCTGCTCAGTCCCCCCACCAACCCAGTGGGACATGGGAGAGAATCAGAAGAGTAAGTAAGAAAACTCACGGGTTGAGATAAGAACAGTTTAACAATTGAAATTAAAAAAAAAAAAAAAAAAGTAATGAAAAGGAAATAACAAAAAGAGAGAGAAACAAAACCCAAGAAAGACAAGTGATGCAAATGAAAACAGTTGCTCACCATCCACTGACTGATGGCCAACCTTGTCCCCGAGCAGCAGCCCTCCAGCCAGCTTTCCACCTAGTTTATACACTGAGCATGATGTCATATAGTATGGGACATCCCTTTGGTCAGCTGGGGTCAGCTGTCCCGGCTGTGCCCCCTTCCAGCTTCTTGTGTCCCCCCAGCCTTCTCACTGGTGGGGTGGGGTGAGGAGCAGAAAAGGCCTCAACCCTGTGTAAGCCCTGCTCAGCAATAGCTAAAACATCCCAGCGTTACCAACACTGTACCCAGCACAAATCCAAAACATGGCCCCATACTGGCTACTGTGAAGAAAATTAACTCTACCCCAGCCACAACCAGCACAATGGGAGTAGGAATGTTTCTGAAAATACTGAGTGCACCTTCTCTTATATGAAAGAGACACTGACCTCTGTCTGGCTCACTACCAGAGACAAGAGCTGGCCCCTGTCACCCAGAGGCCAGCATCCCAATGGCCCTACAATGTGGATGCTGGAGGTAAGTCTAAGGACTTAGACCTGTACGTTACATTGGAGATACCTGAGCTGGCCCCACTCATGCTGACTCTGGAGCCAGAAGCACTGTCCCTGTGTGCCAAGTCAGGTCCAGAAACCCCAGACAGTCCATTGCTGGGCTCAGGCTAAAAAATCATCCCTTATTAAAAATAATTCCACAGATGGGGAGATAGCAGAAACACAGCACTACAGCTCAGGACTCCCCAGACAGCTTAATGGTAGCATGGGGGTCTCGTCTCTCTGCACCACAGTGGGCTGTAGCCTTACCACAAATGCCATCAATCTCCTTAAAAAGACACACTCTTTAGACACAGAGTAATACCATTGATGCCAGCATTTTCAGGGGGAAGTATGTCTAGTAGATGCTTGCACAAGTAGAACTGATGCAAGTAGAGGATCATTTGCAGTTCCTCTTGGGCTCCTCAGTGTGTTTACTGTGCTTTGGGCTGGCCCTGACCCCAGCGAGTACCCCTCTTCTGCTGACAAAGCATGCTGCTCCCGAGCCCTGCGAGCCAATACGGGAGCAGCAGTGGGCAGGTCTGTGCATGGAGAGGAGACAGAGAACTGTAGGACCAGGGTGGGCCTGTGAAAGAGCTGACTTTGAGTTTGGATGTTGGGTTTAAATATGACCAAGTCTGAACTAAAAGTGATAGCATTACATCAAAGTTATAATGCAAAATTAATGAAGGGAAATGATTTTCAGAGCATGGTTTGTCAAATAAAAACATAATTCTTGTACCCTCTCTTACATGGCAGGCAGAAACTCATGAGAGCTACCTGCAGTGGTGACAGCTGTACACATTTTAGTAGTATTTCAAGTATATTTTTTGTAGCTTTACCACAATTATCCAAGTCCTGGTGTCACGCTCCATATGTACCATACAAGATGCACCATACAGTCTCTGCCTTAATGTGTACATGAAACCTTAGGGTTTGATTCTGGAATGAAACTGATGGGGACTCAATACAGATTAGGAGACTCTGAGGCAAATTACATGCAGAAATATGAACTATGAGACTGATTCTATCATACTACCCATAATAGTATTTATCTGAGACCTTCTAGAAACTTCAGCCTGAAATGGTTACAGTGTGCAGACAATTAAGGATTCCAGATTTATAGCTTTTAAGGTCAGAAGGATCAGTGATGATCCCCAGTGTGATCCCCTGAACAGAACCCACATCATCTCACTTGCTAATTTCCTCATGAAGACCATAATATATTTGAAAAAGAACACATATTTAAGACATCAAATCTTTATTTAAAGACTTCAGCTGATGGAAAACTCATCACACCCCTCTATAAATCGTTCAAGTGTTAATAATCACCATGGCCAACAAAAAGCAGGTTTTCCCTAGCCCTCCAAGTTTTGCTCAGTGATATAAATTTTACCCTAAAACTAATAGTCTGGACAGCTCTTGGGACGGTCTTTTTACTATCCTGATGTTGTGAGTTACAAAGAAATAAAAGTTTAACACCTGCTGCTAAACACCCTCTTTAGATACTAATAGAACACAAAGGAATTCATCATTATGAAAAAATGTGAATATCATTTTTCCACATATGGAGCAGAAATACTTATTGAATAACCTTGGATATATTTAATCTCTCTCCTGTATCACCATTGGCAGTTTTGTCATCTTCATGCCATACTCATCTAAACTATTGTTAGGATTTTGTTTCAATATACCTGTAGCTTTTTCTCAAAACTATCAATTGGTATTGCTTGCTATCAACTTCCTAATTTTTCCATTCCTACTTTCACTTGCCCTTTTATAACAATATATTTTAAATACATAAAATTCTGCCTATATGAATATTGTTCCGTGTTTATAGGTAGCTAAAAAAACATTCTTCTAAATGCATACAGAATGGCCACAGGCAGGTTCTGACACTGCTTCTCTTAGGATATTATCATCACTTAATATTTCACTAATGGTATACGATGCCCAGTACGTCTCCAGCACTGAAATCCCTTCTAACACAAGGGTTTAGTAAGGAAGCAACAGGCTGCGCCACCTGTGATAAGGAATTCATGCCATTCACCTTCTTACCCATACACAGCCCAAACCAAGCACAGCAGGAACCTTCTTCACCACCTTGTCCTTTGCAGGTCTCTATGTTTGCCAAAAGACTGGCATAAGCCCAGAAGCTAAACCATTTACCTTAGAGTAACTTAACACCATTTCACCACCAAGGTTCTCTGAAATCCTCATCTCTTGAGCTAACACAGACAACACGAGCACCTCCTTGACCTCCTTTCTGTAATCTATGTCCTCAAGCAACAACACAAGCTAAATTTTTCTCCTTGAAGATAAGACAGCAATCTCACTTACTCAGAATTTAATGTCACTGCCTCCTGCTAGCAGAACGCACTGTCTCAGCATAAACACAAGCACTGAGAGAATGGAAGATACTTTGATGGTCAAACTGCCATTGAAACCAGTCTGTTAGTGAGAACTTGTCCTGGTTTCCAGGCTGAGGCTGAGAACTTACTTTCATAAGGTTCCACAATGGACAGTGAAAACCCATAGATACATAAAGATGAGTTAAGGCTCAAGCATCCTGATCAATTGACAGGTATAACCCAGGAATGGTATGTAACTAGAGTGACTAGTCCTTCACTCTGAGGCCAGCCTCTGCCAGCCACCTCTCTGCACAGGGCCAGAGCAACTTCGGGGTTGATGTGAACCTCTTCAGCCCAAATGGCCCAAGTCCCATGGATTTCTAGAACCCAGCAGCATTTCTTTTCCCACGATAGACCCCTGTAGAGAGTGGTCAGGGTTACCGCAGTTACAAAACCCACTAAAGAGGTCCTCTCTGCAATTTCTCTATCCTGGGTGAGGATAGAGATACCTGCATGTGGGAGATGAAGGAATGCTCAATCCTTCATTCTTGCTGCACCATACTTTATTCATCTTGTAGAATGGGTTTATTGCTGAGATAACTTTACTTTTATGCCACATTTATATGACACATGGACATAATGTTGGCCTCACCTGGATTTCCTTACCAGTTACACACTTGTCTCACAGTCTTGCTTTTTATAAAATGTTTGTTATCATGAAAGGTATTGGATTGCAATATATAAGACTGAGATTACTCCTCAAGGACTTGTGCAGCTTGGGCTAAAGCACAGCAGACTCGTGCATCTTCTTTTGCTGTGTCTCAGTCTTTACGTTTATGAGGTAAATTCCGCCTGTATGTGGGTCAAGGGACTGGCAGTTGACCTGGGACCATTTTTCTGTAACCACAGAAGACTCTCAGCACCATCCAGAATGTCTGTCTAGCACATACCCCCACTGCCACAGCATGGAAGGACTCCATATGTAATGGATGTAGCATCCTTAGAAGGTTACAAAACATCTCTTGAGTCAAGGAACGAAGACAGACATGCATTCCAAGCAATACTAAATGGAGGGTTGAGAATTTCTGAGTAACAGCCGTCTATTACACAGTCTGGGGCTGAGATACCCAATTGCAAAGGTCAAGCAAGAACCTCAGTGTTTCTGCTGAATTATCTCTAATTTTACACAACCTAGTTTGAAAAAAAAATAGGCAATTTCTGCTTAATCTATGTTCCCTCTTGAAAAATATTTTTTCTCCTAAATTCCACTGACTCTTTTCCTAAATTCCACAGCACACAATCAAGCGTCTCAATTTCTGGTATCTATTTTATGTTTTAAAGTATGATTCTAAAAAACATTTAAAAGCTAACTATATTCGATCTTTTAGAAGCTGAAAAAAGAACCCTAGAATAACATTTGTCACATTTATTGCATTTCATTCACTGCTTTGCTAGTTCAAAGTTCTTACTTGCTCTTAGTCTGGTAACTTCAGTATTTAAAATCATTTTGTGCCCTCTAGTGGCAGCCCTGCCAAGCACCCTGAACTGCTGCTCGGCGAGGACCAGGAATTGGACATTACAGTTACAGATGCTGTAGAAATGTAAGAAAAAGAGTTTATTGCCCTACTAAGTGAAATTTATTATCCATCTCTACAGTTTAAAAAAATTACAGTAATTTCTAGCTATGATGAGTACACAAAAAAAAAATCCAGCAAAAAAACAAACCAGCAAAACAAAATCATCTAGATATGCAACACAAATAGCAACAACAAAAAAATCACATACTGGATAAGCATTTGACTGAGTTTTCTCTTAGAAATTATATTGATGAGTGACCTATATGTAGTATTTCCTTGCACAAGCACTATTCAGTGTATTTTCTACTAGGACATTGTTCAATATCCAGACACAGATTTTCCAAGGTCCACAAAGGGGTATCACCATAATCAAAAGGCTAAGTGTCACCAGAGCTTCAACTTCCCTCACGGAAAATCACTTTGCTTTTTTTTACTAAAGTGGCAAAGGCACAGCATAGAGGAAAAATAACAAAATAAAGAACGTAAGATTTGAGGGTATCCTGGTTTCAGCTGGGATAGACTTAATTTTCTTCCTAGCAGCTGGCATAGTGCTGTGTTTTTGATTTAGTACAAGAATGATGTGAATAACACACTGACGGTTTAGTTGGTGCTGAGCAGGGCTTACACCAGTCAAGGACTTTTCAGCTTGCCCTGCTCTGCCAGGGGCACAAGAAGCTGGGAGGGGGCACAGCCAGGACAGCTGACCCCAACTGGCCACAGGGCTACTCCAGACCATAGGACATCATGCTCAGCACATAAAGCTGGGGGAAGAAGGAAGGGGCGGGGGGGGACGACACACGTTTGGAGTGATGGTGTTTGTCTTCCCAAGTCACCGTTACGCGTGATGGAGCCCTGCTGTCCTGGGGATGGCTGAGCACCTGCCTGCCCATGGGAAGCAGTGAATTAATTCCTTGCTTTGCTTTACTTATGTGCACAGCTTTTGCTTTATTAAACCTATTAAACTGTCTTAATCTCAACCCACAAGTTTTTTTCACTTTCACTCTTCCTATTCTCTCCCCCATCCCACCTGGTGGAAGTGAGCGAGTGGCTGGGTAGGACTGAGTTGGCGGCCAGGGTTAAACCATGACAGGGGTCTTCAAGGAAAAGTTACAGAGGGCTGACACACACTTTTATTATTATTGGTTTCAGAGCCTCTACTCATTCACTTTTTCCTAATTCAAGATAGCCTAAGATCCTTACCTTTTCCCAAAGTTTTTACTTTAAGCTTCTGCACCTGAGCAGAAAAATAAATCATGTTGCTTTCAAACAGCTCTTTCAGCATATATTCTCAGGCGTCTTGAGACAAATAACTCCAAATGAAAGCAATGGGATATCCCATACATAGAGATCAGTAGCCATTTGGCTTTAGTTTGGCTTTCAGTTTCACCCTCCAAATTACAAATTCACAGGAACACATTAAATAATAAACATTTTCACTGAGTGATAGGTTATCAGTCTCAATAGGATCAGAACAACATTCACTTTGACTCCCAAAATTCAATTCCCAATGAAGACAGTAGAAATTCCCAACCACGCAAAGCATTCAGATACATGCTTAGTGCAGCTAAAACACTGTAAGTCAGTATGTGCCATTCTCATTTTGAAATCCTTGCCTCTGCTCATCTGAACAAGAAGAAACAAAGCTCAGTCAATCCAACTCTTCTACTTGGCACTGTAGGTGGTTTCCAAGGGCCTAAGAAGCTGGCTTCTTCAAACGCTTGAAAAATCTCTTCTAGGGTGGCTTCTAATCTTGCAGGTTGCTTTTCTTGAAAAGTTTTTTAAAATGTTAATTTTAACATCCACAACAGAATGCAACCGTGTTACTGGTCCAAATCCTCTTTGCAGTTTTATCCACTAGGGAAATAATATAAGGCACTTCTTCCTTTCATAATTTTGCCTTATTGATAGCGTTAGTGCCTGCAAAACCATGACCCAATGTCACATAACTTAATTGCTGTTAAAATCTCAAGATAAAACTGGAAGATTATAGAGCATAACTACTTCACTAGTTACGATTTAATTATTTAAGAAATATTATTCTCATTAGCTTTACAGATCTCACGCCTTCAAATCCTCCTGGCAGCAGTTTTTGCACTTGTTGAACTTGATGCCTTTGCTTGTGTCCATCTGAGATACCAACACTGAGCCAGTACTTACCAAGAATATGTCAGATCTAATGCAGTAAGAGGGTCAGGGGGAAGCAGGACAGCTGCCACCTCCACTGCCGGCCCCAAGGAAGTAAGGCAGGCGCCCAGCTCAATGTTTTCCCTTCGTCCTGCCCCAGCCGTGACAGCCGCAGCCTGACAGGCATCGGCACGACCACATGGAGCAGCAAAATCCCATTCCTGAACTGTCTTTGCAGCTGCACAAGGTGTCTTGCCCCTCACTCCAGGTTGTTCAATGAAAGCAAATCTTAAATGCATTTGTTTACACAAATCAGGTAGGTCAGCATCACTTCCAGTACTGATCACCTCATATGAATAAAAGACTATTTCAGAGAAAACAACAATAATGATTAAGGACATTGAAGCTCAGATGAATAGGACTAAAAGTTTGGGAAAGAGGTTGAATCAGGTGCAGTAAAACACTGCATATATACTGCAGTATATAAAAGACTAAGTGTTATAGAAAAAGCAGATCAGGAGCTAATTTTCTGTAGTTTAACCTGCAAGGATTTGTATGAATGCACAAGACTGCCCAGGTCAATGTTAGGAGTAACTTTGGAAGGAATACAAAACCCCAATCACTTACCGTGATTTGCAGTAGTTGGAATTTGGGATGAAATCCAAGACCAAGGCTAAACTGATCTGCATGTACCTCCTGTTGGGGTTTTAGTCCTTACTCTAGGTTGGCCACACAGGTGGAGGGCAGTATGCTGGACCATGGATCAGGTGCCACGGCAATTTGGTGGAAGAGAACCACGCCTGTGTCTGACAGTGCACCGCCTGCAGCAGCAGAACGCTGACAATCACTAGCCTTGATGGAAAAAGAGCTTTGGTGGTGCGAAGAGCACCGACAGATGCTGATGCAGGGCTTGAGGAGCTCCTCAGAGCCTGCTGGGGGGGGCTAATCATCATGAGCAGGCCAGGTCAAGGGGCTTCCACCAGTACCGAGCGCGCTGGTGGGGAAACCCAGAAGCCTTGATGCAGTGTTGTCTGAATCCAAGGTCTTCAGCTGTACCACCCCGGGCAGCTGCCAGCTCTCTCTCAGGAGGAGACTGATGCGTCTCGCTTTAGCACTGGTGTTCGTACTCAGAACTGCTCTCCACAAACTTGCTGCTGCAAATTTAGTGCTTGGGTTTGGAGTCGGTGGCACAGGTGATGCAACATGAACGTGTTCCACTGGGCTGGCCACTGAGGGGCTGATTGTGTGGTGAACTCTGTGGTTCTTCGGGCCGTACTGGTATTGGCTAATTAAAACTGACTTCCAGAATTGAGCAACAAAGGAATTTGAGGCTAAAATGCTAGGCTGGGGCAAGCTAATATATTCAAAAGATGTTAAGCACACAGCCCAAGCAACAGTAACAGAAAAGCACTGTGATAGTATGTGCACCAACATCAGAAAAATGAAGGTCAGAAGACAAGAGTGAACAAAAGCAAACCCCAGGTATCAAGCACTTAAAACCAGCAAAGAAAGGAAGCAGTGAGTCTTACAGTGCTCTGGTGAAACACCCCAGATGAAGACAAATCATTTGTCACAAAGACCTTTGAGAAGCAACATACACTTTGAACTACAACAGAGAAACGAAAAAGAACTGCGTATCTGGCAGGATGCTGATGGAAAAGAGAGGCGAACTGGGGACCAAACAGGCACATCTCCTCCGGACAACTTCCAGTTGTTTGTGAACAGATAGAAATCTTGAGAGAAACTTGCATCCAGGGATCCAAAGACAGCTAAAAGATCAGTGGGATGGGATCTATGTGATTAAACAATGCAGGACCAGGAGCCACAGCAGCTACGAGGGGAAGTGACCAGGGCAGGGAAAAAGATGAGGGACGGGATTGAGGCTGTTCCACAGAAAACCAACATCAGCAGCACGACGGCCTTTTTCGAGAGGGCTAAAATGCACATTATCCACAACCAAAACGCTCGCTTTCCTACCTCTAACCTTACTTTTCTTTGCAAGCAATGGCCAGCTGGAGGAGGACCTGCAGAAAGGGTGCGGCCCCCCCAGCCCCCCCACCCCGGCACCGCCGCGGGGCACCTCC
>NW_009258629.1:460691-466831 GCF_000687185.1 Egretta garzetta
GGCGCCAAGAGCTCGGCCACGGTGAGCCGCAACCTCAACCGCTTCTCCACCTTCGTCAAGTCTGGTGGGGAGGCCTTCGTGCTGGGCGAGGCGTCGGGCTTCGTGAAGGACGGGGACAAGCTGTGCGTGGTGCTGGGCCCCCGGGGCCCCGAGTGGCAGGAGAACCCCTACCCCTTCCAGTGCTCCATCGAGGACCCCACCAAGCAGACCAAGTTCAAGGGCATGAAGAGCTACATTGCCTACAAGCTGGTGCCCAGCCACACCGGCCAACAGGTGCACCGCCGCTACAAGCACTTTGACTGGCTCTACGGGCGGCTGGCCGAGAAGTTCCCCGTCATCTCCGTGCCCCACTTGCCGGAGAAGCAGGCCACCGGCCGCTTTGAGGAGGACTTTATCTCGAAACGTCGCAAAGGCCTGGCCTGGTGGATGGACCACATGTGCAGCCACCCTGTGCTGGCTCAGTGCGACGCTTTCCAGCACTTTCTCACCTGTCCCAGCACGGATGAGAAGGCCTGGAAGCAAGGCAAGCGCAAGGCCGAGAAGGATGAGATGGTGGGTGCCAACTTTTTCCTGACCATCAGTGTTCCCACAGGCCCCGGGGCCAGCCTGGACTTGCAGGAGGTGGAAAGCCAGGTGGATGGCTTCAAAGCCTTCACGAAGAAGATGGACGAGAGTGCCCTGCAGCTTAATCACACGGCCAATGAGTTTGCCCGCAAACAAGTCACTGGTTTCAAGAAGGAATACCAGAAGGTGGGGCACTCCTTTAAGTGTCTCAGTCAGGCTTTTGAGCTGGACCAGCAGGCCTTTTCGGCTGGCCTCAACCAAGCCATAGCCTTCACTGCAGAAGCCTACGACGCCATCGGGGACCTCTTTGCAGATCAGCCCCGGCAGGACCTAGATCCTGTGATGGATTTGTTAGCGCTGTATCAGGGGCATTTGGCCAACTTCCCAGACATCATCCACGTCCAGAAAGGTAACACCCTTATGTGTTTTCTGAAACGGTTAAATTTTTCGTATCAGTGGTATGCACAGAGATGTAGGGACCAGGGGCTAAATTTGCCCTGCGTCTGGCTTGCTAGCCTTGGGTTAAATCCTTCCATGTTTACTCAGGTAACCGGTTGCTAAAAGTACAAAAACCACATCAGTGACAATTTTCATTCTGTGCCAGAGGTCTAGACATAGCTGAGGATTTTACTGGTCGGAGTTTGCTGCGCTTGGCTGTGTGTATCTCTGAAAGAAACCACATCTGCCTATACTGCTGATACATTAAAGATTAACGGGCTTGTTTACAAACCCTGGAGATGAAGTGGTATGAAAACATCTAGTACGCTTTGATATATGTTAGGTATTTTAAATCTTTGATTTAGTAGATAATAAATATGAAGTAATTTGAAGATGCAGGTACTCCTCTGATTGACCGCCTTGTTTGAGGTGCGCTTTGCAGTGTCGGACAGGCAGATGAGATGTTTAAAGCTGTTGAGGTTTCTCAGTTTAGCCATGCATTAAACTCTCTTCATGCCTTTGTAAGAATAATGATCTGCCACGGTGTTCTTAATTGGAGTTGTTCATCCTTTGCCCTTATTATTGTAAAAAGATGTTGTTCACCTGTTATCCTTTCAGCATCCTTCTAGCTGAAACAGGCTTCTGAGGTTCAGACTGCTGTTTGTATGGCACTTTGTGATCCATCGGAGATGAAGAAACTCCAAATATGAAAGAATCATGTGCTACATAACTAGTGACACTTGTTCAGATAAACAGAAGTTTACACTTCTGAAACACTATATATACCTGTAGCTGATTTCCCTGCTGTGAAATTAATGGTATTCATGTATTCTTCACCATTGTGGGAAGACTAGCCCATCATTCATTCTTTTTGCTGTTACGTTCCTTACCTGTAGTTTTCAACTCGAAGATCAGGGGATGGGCTGGGGATTGGAGCTGTAAAAGAGACCGGGAAAATATTACATATGCTCTGCAGAAATGGGTGTAAGTCACCTGAGAAAATGCATGAGCTTTATTGAAGATTGTTTTGGAGATTAATAAGTGGTGTTCCCACATCCCAAGAGGCAAGAGCTTGAATTGTCAGTCACAGTGAATCAGTCTTTGTGCCCTTACATGACACTTCCAGGGGTTTTGCATCTGGAACAGTACCTTGAGTTTGATGACAGAAGAGTTGGAAGAGTTTTTTCAACAGATCAAAAAAGGCAGATTTCCCGGAGGTATGCGTTATTGCTGGGAAAATCTGAAGAAACAGACTTGTACAAAATGCACAATTTATTGTTATTTAACAAGGTAAGCTTTTCATAAAAATTGCATGCATCAAAGTCAGATTTCCATTCTCCTGTCAAATCTTGAAAATTGTGAGTGGAAACTTAAACAATCTTATTCTGAAGAGACGAGGGAAGTATGCAATCCAACCTTTGAGGAGTTGTTCTGCTAGCTGCTGTGGCACTGTGTTCTGATAACAACTTTCAAGGATTTTAAATTTGGAGAGAAGGGTGGCCTTGGCGGTGCCTTGTGTTTGAGAGCAGAGCATTTTAAAGTGAGTTGTCAACTAATAAAAGGGCTATCTGTAAGCTTCTGGGAAAAAAAAAATAAAGGGAAAGGTGTTTTATTAGGTGGAAAATTTAAATAATACATCCTCAAGCTTTAAGGCTACATCGCATTCTTCACTGCAGTATTTTTGGAGATGAGACTTGGAAGAGAGGATTGGGAATAATAGGATATGTGCTTGATTCAACCCTGCTTCTTTTATAGTTCTATTTGAATTTGTGCTTACTGATTAGGTTTACCTTGCTGAACCATAGAAAGTTCATCTAAATGACCTTCCAGTAGAGCAGTGCATGAGCATGACGTATGTAGCATTGATTTTGTGCCAGAGCACTGTCCTGGAGCTGGCTGGAGAAACGTACAGCCAGTCTGCATGCAAGGTGCCAGTGGTCCAGCATCTCTTGGGCTACCACTGCCTTCAACGCAGTATTATCCTTGGTGCATACTTGCCATCAGAAAATGGCATCAGTTTGAGAGGTTGGTCTCTTGACTCTCCACGTTTATGGTAGGAACAGAGTTAGGATTGGGTTACGTGTTTCTTGTTGTTCCCGTTACAAAACAGGCAAACTGAGAGGAAGATGATTTTTACAACTGGTATATTGTTGGTTTATTACTCTTAAGAGTTACTTGTAAGAAGGTATAACTTTTTGATTCCAGATAGTAAACTTCAGAAGAAAGTATGAACTGTTTGGTGTTCTTACAACGTAAGAGCATTCTTTTAAATTTACTATCTGGGATAGTTGCCAGTTTTTCGAATTATTATTGTCTGTATAGACTAAACAAATGTCTGTTGGTGATAATAGATCATCTGAAAAATAGAGTTGACCTGTCTTTCTTCAAGTGTTTTGTTTTCTGGTGTACAACAACTTTGTGCAGTAAAATGACCCCAAAGTGCCCTTAGAAATGGTAGAAACAGCAGCCTGACTGATGCATTGCTTACATGGCCGTGCCTTTACAAAGATGAACTCTGAAGTTCCTTTGTTTTCTGCGTAGCACAGACGTATTGCCCACTTGGGATAAAACCAAAGGCCTTTTCTAGACTCCATTTCTGTATTTCCCTAGACTTAAGAAGGACCATAAAATAAGGCGGCTGTGCCCAAAAGTTGCCCGTGTCTGTGGGTCGAATATTCAACTGCATTGTCCAGTTACGGGTTTGCCCTACTGCACCTAGTTGAAAAGCTGCTGAATGCCATTTGGAAGTGTGTTTTGTGGTATGGACTGAGAAGTCTGCGCCTCTGGGGTTTTTTAATCATTTCTGCAACTTCTGCAGAAAGGAGGACAGAGAATCTGTGAGTCAGAGACAAAGATTTCCCCTGTTTGGGCTCTGTCTTTTCTCCTAGAATTATGAACCAAAGCCATGTAAGCCCCACTGTTGCTTTGTCTGCATATCAGCAGGAAAATGTGTTAACTGTTGTGCTTTTAATTGCTCTGCTGTCCAGGTCTTTCTGCTTCTGCTGAGGACATCATCCAAGACCTGAAGTGTGCAGAAAGGGGTTGTCATTTTCATCACTTATGTAAAACAAGTGAACTGGGGACTCTGGGAATATTTTCAAAATCTTTATTATCTTATCAATATTTTAAGTATTTTATGCAATGGCAGTAGCTTCAATAGGAGATTTTTAAAAGATTCCTTTCCCTCTGCCTCCTTCATCTTGAGCACCCAGTGTTTAAGGAATTTTCTGTGAGGGAAGGAAGAGCTGAAGTTCCTGCTCCAGAAGAGGCAGAGGAAGGGTTTGAACTGTTCTGTCCCACGTGCCAGTTGAGAATCAACTTGTCAGTGCTTTGTGAGAGACCTGACCTGGTTTCGTGTGTTCCAGTCCAGGTCTGAAGGTTCATTGGATTGACCCCTACAGCGAAGAACTCTCTGAGTTGGAAGCCCCACGTTTCCATCTGGAAGTTCTTGCTTTGAGAACCCACAGAGGCTGGCACAGTGTATCAGCCCCAAGGCATGCATCTCTTACAAATGACTTGCTGTTTTATAGATTTTATTCGGAAAACTAAGTCATTAGGGGAAAACTGGCACCTGTAGGGGTAGATGATGGCAGAGTGGTGTCTTGAGCAGCTAAGCACCCAAATACTTGTACGAATCTAGCCCTCAACCCCCCATAGGTAAATGCTTCTAAAGTGCTTGCATGAAAGTATTCCTGTGCATACCTGTGTGTTTTGGAGTGGAAGATCCAAGTATGTTAGACACATATACTTGGACTCGGTTTTCTTTAGCCTTTGGCAAAAGATTTGTAGAAAGGGAATGTTAAATTCAGTAGGCTCAAAAATTAAGCTGCATTGTAGTAATTTTCTTTTGCAGAACTGATGTATCTTTCAAGAAATACTAGATTCAGTTGCTTTAATTTTGAGAAGAGGAGCAGTCTCCTGTCTTCGTTTGTAATGGATAATGCCTTCTTTTCTGTGTTTTAAGGTCTACTTGTGGAAATTCCCTAGGCATTCTTGGCAAAATAATTCCTAAATATTAATTGCTGGAGCTTCACTCAACTGATGAGATCTTCTGACTTCAGTAATCTTCAACAGAAATGCTCACTGCAGGCCCATGCAAGTTCAGGTTCAGAAAATTTATGCACATGCAAGAATTTCAGATAGTTTATGCTAGTACTGTAGCTCATGCTTGACTGGCTATCTTGTCTTCATATTTGCTTAGTGAGAGTAGAGAAGTTATGGGTTTTCAAGCTTTGTCAGAGCAATTACTATTGGCTTTTGTAATTCCTGAAAGTGGAAGAAATACTGCCTAATCTGCTCATCTCTACTTTCTAGATTTCTTCTTTCTCTTAACATTATGATATTAAGGATAGGCAAACTTTTGGTTATGATTTTTGCAAAAGAGATCTGAGAAAGTGGTCAAAAGGTCTTCTAAGATGTAGACAGCAGTTCTGTTTCCTCTGCATGCCAAGAAAATTATTTCAAAAAATACCTGAATGACCTTTTTGCTTCTTGATCGCTGTGAAGAGTAAAAAAAACAGGCGAATGGTCTTATTTACCTGCAGGAAACTTAATTCTAGACATTGGCTCTAAAGTCTGAGCTGGGTGTGTTTTTAGAGTATCTTACAAAATCATAGGTGAAAAATCATTCCAGCTGGAAATGCATAAAAATTTCAATCATCAAAAAAACCCAAACAAGACCGAAACCTGGAACTCTGTAACATTTTCAGCAATGTTTTTTTTTTGCAGGGGGAAGGAGGGGTATGTATGTTCATGAATAAATCGGACTGGTCAAAGTTTCACACCTAAAATTTTGTATCACAGCATAAAAGCAGTGCTTTTCCCTCTTGTTTACTTTCTAACCTCTTAAATTTGTTGTGCAGACATGTTTTTTCCATCCCTGTTTTTCCTTTTATCTACCTTTTTTTTTTTTTTTCTTCCCTCTATCCCTCACACTTTGCATGGGGTTCAACTCGGGTGGCTACTGGCTAAGAGGTAGGCATGTAATCCTAGCCTGATGACCCTTAGAACAGTAAAAAGAGATGGGTACCTGCATTTCATCTGTTTAAAGACTTTGATGAGAAAGGTTGGGTTGCTCCAGGATGACTTGTATTTTGTGCCCTGTCAGCCTCCCCACTGCTGTTACAGCAATGATGTAG
>NW_009258629.1:466891-472995 GCF_000687185.1 Egretta garzetta
GAGTAAACTGAGACTTTCAGATAGCTAAAATGTGAAGGAATCTTCACATTTAGAAACCATATGAAATTATAGCTTCCTTGGTGTGTGTAAAATCAGAGGACGACAATAAACAAGACTAAAATTGAGCAATAGCCTTACCTGAAGAAGATTTAACAGAAAGAAGGAGGAAAAAAAGGACTTCTATGCCCTGTCTGCCTAGATGCATGGGTCTTTTTAAAGTATGGGGTTTGGGGTTTTTTCTACTCCCCCCATAATCTCTTCTTACCTTAGCTTTCTAAGGGAGCATGATTCATGCAGTCAAGGTGTCTTTCTCTTCCCTCCTACCTTTTGAAACCCACTTAGCCTGATACCGTGCACATTTGATGACCGAGAGGTGTTTCATAAAACCCCAGTGATGTTTTTTCAGACGCAGGTGGTAGCAGAGGATGAGTATAGCTGTTCTTCCTGTGGGAGACACTGCACGCGTTGCTGCACGCCAGCAGGTCTATCCAGGCTGCCCCCGTCATGCTGAGGGGCTGCAGAGGTTTTGCCTAGAGCTCACACCTGCAGTAGGTTTGACCGCAGGTGGTGCCTCGTCACCTCTTGTGCTCTTACAGGTAAGTACCTGCAGGCAGTAAGGCCAGGTCTACTGGGAAGACCTTGTGGGCAGCTAGACAGTAGCAGGATGGTATAGATATTGAAGAATTAAAAATTATTTTGTAGGAAGGGGAAGTAAATTTGTTTCAAACACTATGTAATACCTTTCCAGCTCAAAGCTTGTGAAGAAGCTCAATGGTGAGGTGGTTCTCTTGCAGCTTGGAGAACTCCAGGTCTTGCTAAAATGGACTTCAATCCAAACAGGGTAGACAGGAATTGGTAGACTGAAAACAGAAAGTAGCTTTCAGAGGTCTTCCAAGTCTTTGTGAGCATGTTATCAAAAACAAACAAGCTGGATGGTTTTTTCTATTTTGCAAGTGACCTCTGAAACAAGGACATGTTTCAGCCTTTCCAGCATCTTTCCATTACTTCATTGTTAGACTTTGTTTGAACAGTTAAAATGCCGAGTTAATGTGTGCAGACTGTAGAAACTCATCCACCTGGTACCTTACTTTTAAATTGTTTGGTTCAAATAGCACAGAATTTGAACATTCTAATTAAAAAAAAAAATGAAATCAGATTTGGCTTAGCCTGCAAGACATGAGTCTTACGAGACTAGAACAAACAAACGGTTGGTGCTTTCTACACAATCTTGCTTATATTTTTTATGAAGGCCATGAGGATTTAAAAAAATAAAAAGAAATCCCTAGTGAAAAGTGCGTTTTAAATTTTGGAGTGGAATCTCATTAAATTGGTGACAGAATATATACATTTAAGCAATCTGTTCAGTTCTTGTCAGTGACTTTGGGTTGTTATTGTAGCAGAGCAGGAAGAAGTGATGGTTTCAGCCTTTGTTTTAGGTAGGTACACATCACGGGTGGACAACTTCCATATTTGTGATGAACTGAGCTACCCTTTTTATGCCTACGTGCAGCTCTTTCACAACAATGTGAAAAGCAGATTCATGCCATGACTGGGAGTTCACATTGCTTTATTTGTCCCACAGTAAAAAGCAACTTGCTATTCTAGTTTTTTTCAGGCTTACCATTTTGAATCCTTATATGCATGAATAGCTATGCTGGCTAACTGGCAGTATACTGAAGAAAGAACCGTTTTACCAAGTATCATGATAATGACTCTACATTTTCAAGTTGCTTGCAGTTTTATGGAAGCCAAAACTCGAAAGGGGCAGATCCCTTCCTCCTAAAAAGGCAGACAGTTCTTTTCTGCCTTTATAAAATTTGGTAAAACTAATTAATTTAACAAAAGTTATATGCTTAACATTTAAATTTATTAACATAATAGAACAATATATAATGTATAGCATTTCTTATATATAATACGAATATAGCATAGTATTATTATAATGCTCAAATGTTCTGTTTCTTTATTATGTAATATATTTTAATTGGTTACATTAATGATGGTTTGCCTTGCATATTTTTCCCGCAACAAGGAGTGTACTTCTTTTTGTCCTTACAGAGATACTGCAGCATTCAGGTTTCTAAGAGAGAATGTTTAAAGGATACTAGGGAAAAAGTGGAGCAGCAGCTGCATTTCATTCAGATCTTGACTCTTTTTGTATAAATTTATGTTAAACTGTCTGTGCATATTGCATTTGCTCATCTTAGGACAGTAGTGGAGCTAAGCAGATGATGATGGACAGGCAAACACCATAAATTGTGCTCGCTTTTTGCTTCCCTTCAGCCTTTACAGAGAGGAACTTCCAAGAGCAGGTCTTTCATAGCACCCCAACAAAGAAGGGATATATGAGTTAGTAGAACTTGCATTTATACTTGCTTCTCTCGATAATGGTATATGGATATCGATATGCAGTGTTGCGTGTCTTCTCATGTCCACCCACATCCCATGAATCTTCAGAAAATTTTGAAGAAGTTACCGTTTGATATAATGATGCTTACATCCATTTTGGCCATGACATACTTGTCTTCTGTAGATCAGAGGACACGTTCCTGCTCCTATGCTGTTAGCCAGTTCTACTGAAAATGAACTTATATCACACATGCACAGCATCAGCATTATGAACAGAACATTTACAAAAGGTCTTAAGAATCTGTAGCATCATTCTAGCAGAAAAGCGCCTGTTCTTAGCATCCTTATTGGGAGAAACTAGTGTTCAGAACCTATAATGACTGAACTGTAACAGAACAACTTAAATTCTAGAAAAACTCTAGAGGTTTATCTTAAAAGCCTGTTTGGTGCCTTGCTTAGATGTAAGCTAGTAAGAAGTACTTGAAATCACTGAAATGTTTCATCTTTGTGCTTCCGCAAGTTGCAATGGCTTACATTTTCAAGTGTGCCCACCATGAAAAACTTAACAGGCTTTCTAACAGGTGAATGTGCCATGTTTCCAGTGACCAGCCTAGTGTAAGTTTCCCTCCTTTCTGTCCCCCCAGTCAGCAGTGTCAGTTGAAGCTGTACCAAAAAAACCTCCATAAATATGGTACATGTGAGTATTGAAAAGTACAGACTGCCTTAGAATTGGGCAAAACCAGCATTACCTAGCGTTTGCCTCTCAGGTTGTGGTGCAAAACATCACGTTTGTGGTGGTGGATGGCAGTATACACAATTTAGCTGGATTTTAAGATCAAATTATTCCTGACAGGCCTCCTTTCAGACATTACTGTAGGTACCTGTAAAGTCAGAACTACTCATGAACACAGTTTAAACATGCTTTAGTGGCTGAAATAAAGTCATTTGTTTGCTTGAAACACTGTTTGTGTGCAGTAGACACATTAGCTTTAAAGTCCCTGGATTAAAGATTTGAATGGAAAGCTTCCATCCTATTTTGCACAGTTTTTACAGGCGGTTACCTAGCACTGTGGGGTTTTTTGTTTTGTTAATGGGCTTAAACGAGGCAGTAGGTACAATAAACTGATAATTCTGTAACATTTCTTTCTCTTATTTTGATATCTTGCCCTCACCCCCTATTATCAACTGTTACAAGGGCAAACTATGGCTTGTTGCTCGCATAGCAGTGTGGTGTAGCATGGCCCAGCAAAACATTCATATGGGAGATGCTGCAGACCAAAGCTTGTAGATTCCTCTGGGGGGTCTCTGGAACTGAAATGCACATTGCCAATGTGATAATTTAGATACTTTTTAGTAGCATGAGCGTTTTGGAGCCTCTGAACATGCACAGGTATGATTAGAGTCCTTGTGGATCTGGATAAATAAATTGGCCATGTATGCTTTTCCTATGTGTGTGTACACCAACAGGCAGACGTATGCACAATGAGTCTAATTAGGTCTTAAATATGTCATTATTTAAAATTTTTTTAAAAGATCAGTTAGACATGTATAGTATCAACTAACCGTGGTAGTTCTTTAAAAGTGAGTGACACTTGACGCTGTGCATTCTAACGCCATCATGATGAGATTAGAGTTAAGTTTCTGAAATCTCTAGTGCAGACTGTTTTGTTTGTGCATGATCTCTGAATTGTGTAAATTAGAAGGTGATTTGAACTAAAGAATGCATCTCTGAGTGACAGCTTCTGATGAGCTTTGCAAAGAATTCTCTCTGATGTTAATAATTGTGCAGTCAGTCAATGTTAACCTAGATGTTAACAGAGAACTCTGATTTACGAGCCTAGATTTATAGGATACTATTATTTTATTCTGTAGGATTTTGAGCAATGGGCAACGAAATAATAAAAATAAACCTCACCTTTTTAAAACTGTTTTTATACTGCAGGTTCTAAAACAATTGTAGCCATTTTCTCTTATCTATACAAAGACCCCTTGTACTACTAAAATCATTGAGATTTGATACATTTTATTTTTATATTTCTAACTTTCATGATGGAAAACAGGATGTTTTGTGTACCCTTAAGGAGAAGAATATAATCTTTGAATTAGAAAGACTGGTTTTGAAAACGCTGTTGTGTCAGCACTTTCAGAAAGAGCAAGTGACTTCATAATTTTGCCTTTGATGTTGGAGATCACTTGCTTTTTTCTGTTTAAAACTGTAAAACCAGATTTTAAAGTAGCAAGTCATTCCTACACTAATTACTGTAGTGGCACTTTTTCCCTGTGACATTTCTTTTATACAGTTCAGTCCCTGCTGGTGAAGTCTTCTGGTTTTAGTTTCGGACAAATTCCCACCATTATGCTGCTTTCCATTCTAAATCTTGGCCAGAAAATGTAAAGAATTTGCAGAATCTTAATGTAGGCTTCTTTTGTTAATCTGTGCTCAGAGCGTTCTTAAGCAAATAATCTGTCAGTGTAGTAAAATCTTTATTCTGCTATACACAGTTTCATCATTTCACTTTGAATTGAGAGAGGGAAGTTTGGGGGCTTTTTTCGGAGTAGGGTTTCATGGTATGTGTAATCCCCTGCAGTGCTTCTGCAACTTCCCTTGCGTTGGAGCTAATAATGATTGTGTAGCCCTGGGCTGAGCTGGATCACATAGCTAAGCCATTGATAAAACTAAGCCACAGCCTCCCTCCCCTCCAGGCCAAATGCAGGGTTTTTTATTGGATTAGTCATTTGATTCGTCGCATAACAACATCTTTGCTAGATCTGGTGTAAGTGGGACGGCCATGTAGACAGGCTTGTTCTGGCAGCAGTCTGCTGGGTAAGAGATAATGTTTTCTTCCACGGTCGTTTCTTTCTGAAGGAGGGGAAATCAAAACTGCTACACATGCATATGGGCTACTCAGGGTTTGCCTTTCCAAATCTTTCAGCAAAGAGCTGTAGTTAAATAACCTCACCATTAGGTAAGGAAAAGAAAACTTATTTCTAGATACATTTTTTGCTTTTGCATCCTTCGATGAAAGCAACATCATCAATATGTTGGTTTCTCCCTTCCTTTTAGAGGTGGTGTCTCGTATTAGAATAGTGTCTTGTAATAAAAGTTGTTTACACTAGTTCAAAGCTTTCCCTTTATTAGCATGCTTTGAAGGACACATCATGCCCCTACTGTTAGACCATTTAACATGATGGCCAGCTGAGCGGCCTGGAAACGTAAGTTGTTTTACTTTCTAGTAAGTAAGGCACCAAATTCCATTTTGTAGCTTGCTCATAGCAGAAAGATTAAAAATTTTTTATTGCACAGGTTGTTTTATTTCCACAAGATTTCTGAGGTACAACTACTGAGAGATTTTCTTTGTCAAACTTGTGAGTTTCTTTGAAGATCACGGTGTTTTCTGACCCCAGCTGTCCTTCCCCATGAGGGAGCCATCTCTCAGAGCAGCCTTCAGACTTCCATACAAGGTCTTGCTGTCGCACCAAAGCCTGTTGGCCGGGGGACTTCTCTAAGGCCGTGGTCAAGAATATCAGGCTTTGGTTCTGCCACAGTTACCACTGGTGTGAAGGCCAGAATGATCATCCTCCTTGGTTTTTTTTCCATTCTGCCATTTTTATGTCTCTTGTCCTTTTCAGTATCATTTACAAACAGGGTCTTACAAATAAGTATAGGTTTGTGGTTGAGGAGTTGCAGCATGGCCAGTGGCCCCAGAAGTGTGCTGGCCCGTGCTCACCTCCCTCCTGGCAGTGCCAGTGCCAGT
>NW_009258629.1:473119-475213 GCF_000687185.1 Egretta garzetta
GCCATCGTGTAAGGAGCAGCACATCCTGTTGAGCTGGTACCCAGCTCACTGCTTCACTCTGCCTCCCTCACCCAGCTCCACTGAAAAGTCTTTCAGAAAATAATGTGCTTTGTGAGATATCAAGGGGAACCACAGGACTAACTTTTTTGTCTTCCCTGTCTTCTTTCAGTCCCTTTGCAGTAGTTTTGCAGTAATTCTTTAACTCAAGGTATGAAGTAGAGTACCAAGGACATGGGTATTTGCTAAAAAAAAGAGTAGTTGTACTGACATACATGTAAACTGTTACCTCACTACTAGTGAAAGAAATCTATTTGCTCTGTTTTAGCATAATTCATCACTGAAGTGAAACAGCTATTAAAATATTTTCAGTGATAAAGGCATTACGGTTATAGGATCTAAAAAAGTTAACTTGTTGGCTCCTACAAGCTGGGTGAGTTTTTAAGTTCAGTATTTTGGAGTGAGATACTGAAGGCATATGGGTGACTTAATGGATGACATGTGTTCCTGAGAGTGACTGTGAATTGCAAACCTCCCTGACTTCAGCAGATACTTACCACTGCTTCAAGTGCTGTATTCTAGCAGTGTTGAACTGATGCTTCTTTGTGTTTCATCCCATATGCAGTATCACTGTATGCAGTTAAATCATTGTTGCTACAGCAGTGATTTTTCAGAAATAGTGATACCATTATGAACAGTATCAGTAATTACTGCTTGAGTTTTTTAAGAATCAAGCAAGCCCAGCCGTGAAACAGATGTCTGCTGTAGTAAGCACTGTGCGAATACAGAGCAAAAAGGGCTCCTGCCCTGAAGAATTCCCTTTCTCTAGGCTTCTCTTTATTTGGATTAGTAGCTTCAGACTGATGTTTCACTCCTGACTGCTGTATGCAGCACTTGAAAGCTGATATTTGGGTACTCTGAGAAGAGGTGGAGATGGGGCAGTGGGAAGATGGTGCACCCTTAGCGGTTGCTGCTCTCCTCTGGCTTCTGCTCGCCTGTGCTGGCAGGCGCAGGGCAGACCTGGCTTCAAGTGAGACAAAGGAGACGAGTGAAGAGCAGTATGGATTGCAGTCTTCATGACCTGAGCCGCAAAACTTCGGCCTTCTGGTCACATTGCAGGCTGCAACTTGGACTTATGTCAGGTACTCTAAGCATGAAGAACCAGGGTACGTCTGGCCACTTGGAAGGCTGATCATACCACGCAGTTGGAGAGGTTTGAGACACATACGTATGCATCGGCATGGGTTTCATGTATATACGCATACTTACAGTGTGGAGGGAGAGCGAGTACAATTTCAAGTATGGATTCAAACCCACCCTTAGTTGACTCTTCATGCAATCTCCCAAGTATTTATTAGTGTAATAAACCTGCAGGTGATACGAAAATATATTATTTGACCCAAACCTGAGTGCTCTCACGTTCAGGAATTACTTTTTTTCATTTTCCCGAACATATTTGACTCTTCCTGCCTCATTTCAAGCTGGTGTTTGCATGGGCAGCTTACTGACTCAATACACTCCTTTTTTCCTGATAAGTCCTCAGCACCCATTTAAGTTGCTGTTTGTATTATGTGTTTTACAGCTTGGAAGTGTTTATTTCTAGCAGGAATCTTACATTGTCACTGCCTTCCTGGCTGCTAGGATGTTACTATAAATGTTCCTTCTTAAATGTGTTTACATCATCTTGTGTTGTCTAATCTCATGCTTCAAAACAAGTACTGAAACCTGCGAGTTTCTCTTAAGCCCTTGGCAGCATTCAGTGAGCACCACTGTCTGTTTAACATCAGGCTCTGGGCAATGAAAAACAGTGTTCCCATCTGCTTTTCACTACCTATAAGAACAGAAATAGATGTAGCACAGCTTTTTGCAGCATCTTTGATCCAGGCCCTCTTTGCTGTTTGAAAGCTAGTCCTGGTCACTGGAACATGATCTCCTGACAGAAGGTCTTTTCATCAGACCAGCAACTTTAAATGCATGGGCAAGACTTTACAGAATCTGTAGAGCTGGAGCTAAAAAAACCCAAGAATTTATTTTTAGGTATTCCATCCCTCTGGGAACAGTGCATTCGCAATTATTTATCCCAGACATGTATTCAGC
>NW_009258629.1:475944-495413 GCF_000687185.1 Egretta garzetta
GCAGGAGGTTTCCTTGAGCTAATATGTATTAGGAGGTGGCTCCTTCTGTTTCTTTTCCCTAAAATGCCTGTTAGCCTTTTCTAGGGCTGCCATAATTCTGCTTTTGTTTTTTAAATACATCTTGGTTTTTTTGGATTGTCCAAACCAATACTAGATGTTCACATTGTGAAATTCAGAAACCTGTTTCTGCAGGTGTACTTAGGCCAGAGGCAGTTTGCTCAGCCTCAGCAGCCTGCAAGGGTAGCAAGACCCTTGTTTTCAAGCAGGGATGCACACAAGGGGCTGCTCTCTGGTCCCCAATTCCCTCACCCTGTCCTCCTGCCCCATTCACCCTTAGAAACCTGCATGGATCATTGCACCCTCACCATCAATGAATCTCTGCTACGGCTCAGCGTTTTCCTTGTGTAGATTCAAATACAAGAGCTGTAGACTATGGAGAAGGGTTAGGAGAAAACCTGGGCTGAAGTGTGTTATATTATTGCTAGTAAAGCTGCTTGCAAGGCCATGCAAACTAACAACACTTTTTTCTAAGATTTACTATACTAAGTCTTGTAAACTTGAGTAGATGCTGAACAAATTTAAAATTACCTGTTAGAACAAATGTTCGTTTGCTTCTTAAAATAAAGAACGCGGGCTTTACTTCTGTATGTTTCGGGAAGGTTCTTTGGTTGTCCTAAAATAATCTAAAATTTTCCCTCTGTTAAGTTATTTTAAGATTGTTTCACTAATAATTAAACACTTAATTCAGAGGCACTCCAAAAAACCAAGCAAGTTTGTACTTAAGCATATGTATGAGCTATTGTCATACACTGCTGACCTCTGGTTGTAGTCTGCCTAGGTTTTAAAGGAAATTCTGCTGTAGAACCAGTATGAATCCATATGCATTAAGAGAGTAGTACTAATGGCTGCAAGTTTTCCTCTCTGATTCCCTTCCCTAATTATAATTTTCTTTTTTAATGGTTTTAATGGCAAAAACCACATAATGCATACTATGTCTAATCTAGAGGGGCTTAGTGTTTGGTAATACATGGTTTTTACTGATGTAAAATAATTTGAAGATTATGCATGCTCCAGAACCTAGTTATGCTTTCAGTTGCTGATGCTGTGAATTTCAGTATTTTTCTTCCAGTTTGGTCATTCTAGAAATAACATCCAAAGCTGTTTCCCACATCACAACTGAAGAGTTGTCATGTTTACTTAACCAGCTCCATCTGGCTTCCAGTAAGTCCCAAATTTCAGTTTTTCACAGCCGTGCATGAATTCCTGCCATGCCCACAGAACACAGAGAAAATTTCTGCTAGGCCTAGTTTTGTTTGTTGAAAGAAGCGTCTTTTTTGCAGAAGAGGGGATTAAATATTTTTCAGATCATGCCCTACCTAGCAGATTCCTCACTTCTTAGAGGAGAAAATGCAGATCTTCTGGCACGGTCCCACTGCTGTCACCACTGCATGTGGAAAAGGTTTTTCGGTGGTGTATTTTTTGGGCCAGGCTGGAGATGATGAGGTCAATCAGCTGTTGCAGCTGGTGCCAAGCTTTTAGCTGCCATGCTGGTGGACGGTGGGGGCCAGGAAGGTGTGGAGCCAGGCCCTGCCACCGTCTCGCAGCCCCTGGGGAGAGCTGATGCCCATGGCCTCCGGGCAGATTCTTGGGCACACAGGGTTCAGAGCATGGCCTCTGCCGCTCAAATACCAGCGTCCTCGGCCACACAGCCTGCGGTCTGTGCTTGCCTTGTTAATAATCTCCCTGCCACAGTTTAGAGAAGAAGAGTAAAATCTTTCGTGTGGTGTCCTGCAAGTGTGTCACACCGGAGGGGAACTTCTTATCCTCGCCACTGAGAGCTCGTACCAGGGCTGCAAGACAGGAGATGCCACGTACAGCACAGCCTAAATGCAAGTTAAGCAGAAAAAAACGATTTCAAGAGTAGAGAAGTACTGATAACAGAGGAAGTATTTTCCAAGTGTTTGTAATTAAAAACACCCCCCACAACAGTTAACAAGTTGTTGTTAGAAGTTGAATGGAGAAAAGTCACGCGTGCTTCTCCGATTTTAGGAATTCCAGATTTTATTTATCATGCGAGACACAGCCCCCATATAATTTCAAAAATGCAACAAACTCTTTTCCCCCAAGTCTGCCAAATCATCTGATATTTTTAACTTGCTTCTAGTAAGAGCATACCTTGGCCCTCCATTCTACCTGACTGCCTGGCGAGGGGTTGGAGAGGGGCAGGGGATGAGCCGCAGCAGGCAGGGGAATGTGAGGAGCGCCTGAGCGAAATGCAGCGAGCAGCAGCCGTGCTCCCCGGTTGCCTCCCAACCCCTGTGCGTGCAGCGGACCCAGGCACCTCCGTGTGCAAGGTCGTGCTCCAGATCCGAATTGCAGAGATGTGTCAGGGCACTGGCAGCGGGGGGAGGCACATTAGAAAAGGCGTGTTAGACAGGCCCAGGAAGGAAAGGATAGCAGATAGTATTACTGCTGATGAACTGTGTTTTTACTGTTTAATGGTATTTACTACATGTGTGGATTCAGGCTGACAAGAAGACAAACCTGCTCCCCCAGCAGGTAGAGGATGTTGTGCCCCTGGAATATATAGGTGGAGAGGTTTCTCTGTTAGCTTGCTGGTTGGCCTCACTGCAGAAAAGCGTTTCTTCAAGGCGATGTAAAGGGAGTTCTGCCAGTGAACTTCAGTCATGTGTACAGTAGGAAGTGTAATCTGAAAGGAAAGGGAGTTAAGACATTACAAACTGTTGAAGGAACAAGGAATTTAAGCATGGTCATAAAGGGTGTGAAAAATGTCCTATCACATCTTGTGAGAAGATAAAAGCTGTATTGGGCTGATTGGTTTTAGTTATTTAAGTAAACTATCTATGTAACATTTAAGGCAAAGAAGTTACTTTATGGAAAGTTGAGTCCAAGAAAATGAATGGTTTGGTACTCTGTCATTATATGAGTCTGCTTTGGGTGGGTCTGTTTTGGGTGATACTGGTTTGATATTTTGGTTTTGGGTGATATTTTGGTTTTGTAGGATGTGTGTGCTGTAATTAGCTATTTGGAGAAGGAGGACTGTCGATTCTTTTGCTCTGTTTTTCTTCTAGCTCTTAGAAGACTGTGTTAGGTCTACCTGCACGTCTGCAACTTTGAAATAAACTTTTAGATTCTCTAGTACTCGGTAATTGATTTGGGGGTATCTGTAGTGTAAAAGCAGAATGGTGTTTTGGCAAGGTTTTGTGTATTCAGATCTCCTTTTGACATTTCACAAAGATTGGGAAAAGTGATGTTTCACAAAGTCCAGTTTCTTAATTAGGTTATTTTTCATGTGTTTATGTAGGCTTAAATTGATCTGAATAGTTTTCTAGTGCTTTCATTTTTTTCCCACTGCTGTTACATTTATCATTTATTCTCTGAAGGACACCACCTGATTTTTAAGATTGTGAAATAGGCATGTTTTACTAACTTTTGTGAGCTAGAGCCTTTAAAAAATGTTTTTTTTAAAAACAAGATTCATTGCTCTGTGATTTTTTTTAACATGAAAAAGCTTTTATTTTATTCCTTTTCATTCATGTATGTATATGCATGCATATAAATAAATTTAGAATGAGCCTTACACAAATGCTTGTTGTTACTAAATCACTTGTTAAAGTACAAGTCGAGTCTACATTGTCCTCACAGTTCAACTATTTTGTTTTGTTCTTTACACAGGAGCCCTTACCAAAGTAAAGGAGAGTAAGCGGCACGTGGAAGAGGGGAAGATGGAGCTCCAAAAAGCCGAGGGGATTCAAGAACGCTGTAACATTATTTCTTTTGCGACCCTAGCAGAAATTAATCATTTCCACAAAATTCGTGTGAGGGACTTTAAATCACAGATGCAGCATTTCTTGCAACAGCAAATACTCTTTTTTCAAAAAGTGACACAAAAGCTAGAAGAAGCTCTTCACAAGTATGACAGTGTTTAATCTCTGAACTTTGATCTGTGGACTTCCCTCAGCATGAACGTGACCCAGGCAGCAGAGCAAATGCTGCTGAAGAGCTGTTGCCAGTGGTAGACGGTGGTACAAGGATGGTTTTGTGTTCACCTGGAACCCTGGTTTAATCTCCGATTATGTAGAAAGGAAACAGTTATAGGGCTATGTAGTAGAAACAGTACCACGCATTGTAACTAAGTTATACTGTGTATGCCTACACTACCATTGTAACTTTTTTGACATAATGAGTATACTATTTGCCTTATTGCTTTTTGAAATATGGTATTTTAGTGCATACTTTGTAGACCTCAAAACCCATTGGGTCTTTAAGGAAGTTGGTGAGATAAAAGCCTGCTTCAGATGCCTTTTTACTTTCCTAGATTTGGATTTCCTAAATTCAAACGATTCTCTGTTTACAGACTCCTACTAGAGCAGCTATGTGATTCTGTGCCTTTAGACTCTATTTTTCCTTTTCTAGTAAGTCACATTTTTATGATCGAATGAATGAAGGGTTGATGCCTATGACAGGAACTGAGTATGAAACCTCACATTGACTGGAAAAAAATCATCTGCCATCCAGTTTGCACAGCAAGTACTGTCTTACGACAACTGTTGGCTCAAAAAGGAGGACTTAAATCTATTCACACTTTCCCTGAAAATGGAGACTACTTGTTAGCTGTACTAGGATGTTAAGCACATATACAAAAGTACACCACTTAATTCCCTTTCCGAAATGAATAATACAGTGAGGTTTTGGTTTGTTTGGTTTTTTGGTTGTTTTTTGTTTTGTTTTGTTTTTTTTTTAGTATACAGCATTACTGTGAGTTGAAATTCAAAGAGCTAGCCTAATAAAAATGATGTATATCAAGGGGATATAAATGCAAGCTCTGTGGCTGAACATTTTTTTAAGTTTGAAATAATCTTCTCATTGTTCAGTTTAACTTCAGACTTGCATCTACGTTGCTAGTTGTCCGAGTTGAAACTCCACTGTGATTCATTGATTTACTAAGTTACGAATTTTCAGGGATGTTCAGTAATATAAGTTATCTGAAATAAGTCTTTGCTGAACTGACTTGGAAAACAGGTGGCATTTTTATGTTTGTAACACTCAAGAATTAACAATTGTCTTAATTTTTGTATAAATATTTTTGACAAGCAGGGTGCATTTATATATACGTAAACACTATCTTTTAAAGAGTTTTCTCACTTATTTCCCTTGACTTAAGCCTCAAGTCTTTTTCTTACCTATTGGTTTCCTTCATATAGGTCAGTATGAAAGAGGGTTTTTATTTATGCTATCTTTTCTCTCCTAAACAAAAATAACAAAACCTTTCAAGGAAGCAAAATTGTTTACTTTTTTGTTTTTAATTCAACTAGTCAAAGATAGCTTAAACAAATGAAAGCCTGGAAAAGGAAGCTAAGCTACAGTAACATTTTAGTACAAATCATTCCTCACTTATGCAGCAGAAATGTGCAGTTCTTTTGCTCGATCATGTGAGTTTCTGAACCCCACACCTCTCTTCTACAGGAATAAATGCAAGAATGTAGTTTTGGTTTTAAGATTCATCCCCAAATGCTTGGAGGTTGCTATTTTGTGCAAGTTGTGTTTGGCAGTGCTTCCAGTACATACCCAAAGAAGTAAAATACAGAACAATGAAGAGGAAAGAAACAGTATTTGTAAAAGAAAGGACAATCAGTGAGGAAAGACTCAATTTCCAGGCTATTAAAAAAGTGCTGCAAACAACAAGTTTGACCATAAAATAAGGACCATAGACACAGGGCTGACTTGCTCTTTGTCTTCCTCATGGTGTCTTGTTCTACATTCAAAACTCACCGCTTCCCCTAACAGCTCTTCCCAGCAGTACTCCAGCTTCCCCTATGTCATTTAATTATGTGAGATAGTGACGAGCTAGGTTTGAGCTGAGTTCCATGGCTTATGTTTGCTTAAGCCATATACCATTTTATTAAATGTCTTTGCAGTAACTAGATCAGACTACAATCAAATTAATTCTACGTGGAGGTATTAAGACTATTAAGACCTGTTCAGAAATTGATCTTTGTCCAGTTGAAGTATTCTAGGAGGTTAGTATTAATGACATGTGCATGTCCAGGAGGAAATAAAGCTGTGATATGTATACATACAACATTATCAGACAGGTACAGTTTTCCCAAATAAACTGTCATGGCCTTCACCTTACTTTCTCATTTGTGAATTTTTGGGGCGGGGGGAAAGTGAGGGTGCTAACTGGGTGAACTTGATATAACAAAAAAGCTTGTCTGGCATCCTGGATCTGAATTGTTGCAGAGTTTGGGAAGGTTCAAGTCTGCATCTGTATTAGCATCTTCCTTTTTTCCTCACTCATTACAGAGTGAGTTAAACCAATGTAGGGAGCCTGAACTCCATAAATGCTTACTGCACTATGCGAGAACTACAGTTTTAATTTTTTTTGAAACTAGTATGATATTGACCACTCATGACCGATGGACCACTGGATGGTGTGGTCTGAGATCCGAAGGTACTCTACAGTAAAGTGAATGTATAATGTGTGGGACTTCGGAAGCATCAAAGGAAATCTAACAGAATCCTTTTGAATAAATAAATGTGGAGGAAAGCAAATTAGCTCTATAGCATAATGTTAAGTGCTTTTGTTTTATTCCATCCCTGTAATTTGTTTTTGATGCAACACAATTCTTTGCATTCACAAGTAGTAAGTGTCTGGTATACTTTTTGGGGTTAGAGAGGTTGAAAGCTGCAAGGAGATCCACTGAGGTACTGGTTTCTGTTAAAGTGCTGAATCCAATGAAAGCTGTGGAATGAACTCATCAGGGGAATATATCTACTTAGAATCACCGGCAATTGGGGTTTGAATAATGTTTCTATTCAAAGTGTAGGGTTTATATTTAGAAATTAACAACCTTCTAAAATGATTAGATCAGCTTGCTTCTTAGCCCTATTGTTGACTACTACTTGCAGAGAAGACAGTGGCCTCTATTTATGACTTGTGCAGGTTTTCTAGATTACCTTTGCCAGTTTCAGGGCCCAGTGGCATGGTACGCTTGATTTAGAAGTGTTGTAAGACCCAGCTTAGAGAGATCAGTAGGAAAACTATGTGGTGGCAAAACACTCAAGGCAAGCACCAACAAAATCTGAAAAAAAAATTCAAAATGGAAGAATATGTTGTATATAAAATTGATATGTTTTTAGAAAATGTTAATCAACTGCCCACGCTGAAAATACCTACATTATTTGGTGAGGCACAGGTATTTTTCTGGTGAATGATGAGACTCTCTTTGCAGTACCTTATTATTTTGCCAGACCTTTGTTCCAGCTAATATCTTCTGTGCTGGTTGTCTGCTCCAGCCTGAATTCTTCTGGGAAACTTAAATGAAAGTTGTTCAGCTATTTCGCAGAAGGAGATCATAAAAATAAAGGGTTTTTTCTTCTTAAATTCTCTAAACCGTTTGGCTGGAAAGCTTTAGTTCTTTCATACTTTGGAAGAAGGACTTGAAATTTGGCAGACTTGTTACCTTTTGCATCCTGAGATACGCCTGCTGCGCTGCCTGTGAAAATTTGTCCAAATATTTCCAAGTTAAACTAAGGTTTCTCCAAGCCCTACTGTGCTCAAGTTTGACAGATAAATTTTCTGTAGCTCCCTTCTGCTCCAAGCAATCTTGGTTCTAACCTCAGCCCAGCAGCAGCTAAGTGATACTTTTCTCTGTAATTGTTTTTTGCTTCATCCAGAAGGTGCTGAACCCCCCCCCCAAGCCCCAGACCAGAAGCTGTCAGTAGATCCTGGCGTGGCTGGTCTCTGAGCCTGGCTGCGGGAGGAAAGAAGCAGCAGCCTGGAACACGGGTTTGAAGTTGGGCCTGGCAGCTACAGCAAGGTGGAAGTCGGAGATGGTCGGGGAGGAACACATGGGGACAAAGATCAGAAAAGGGCAAGGACAGAAAGCCCTGTGACTACAAAAAGGGCCTGTTTACAAAAAGCCTGTTCCTCCAGTCCCGGATTATACCTTGGGCTTCCAAAGCATCCATGTCCTTTTGCTGTTGCTAAATAGCCATAACGAGCAGGCACACAATGGGTAACTTAAGTTCTTCTGGTGGTGAGGGCAGTAACGTTCTGTTTCTCTCAGAAATTACTTGCTTTGCTCGATGGTCAAAGGTCCGATATGGCAGTTGAAGAGTTTAACTCTGTTGAACTGTAGGTCTGGGGGCTGAAGGAGATGCCGTAATGCAGGCTCTGCGAGCACTGTACAGCTCCACATGTTCTGTTTTTCTCCTGGGGAAGGAAGAGGGAATTGATTTAGGAAGTTAAAACAAAAAAAAACCCTATATTAAAGAATGCTAAGATTGATCACTCAGTAAAAAAAATGGTAGGAAATTCCAGAATTAAAGTTGCCTGTGTAACTAATCTATCAAGGCACATCCCAATACACAGTCTCACGTAACTGTTTTTCTACCACTTCGCTGCCTGGTTCAGTGCACAGGGTATACGCCGGTCTCCTGGTCAACCAAGGGCTTTCAGGGGGGTGTTGCCTATGTAATCCCTACCTCTTTTGCCACACCAGGTGTACTCTGCAGAGTGAAAAATAAAGCCAGTGTGAAGGCTCTCCCTCAGCAGGCAGAGAATTCAGCTCTGTCCCTGCCTGTACCCAAGTTCTACCGTGCAAGATAAGCCACACAAATAACTCATATGAAGGGCCACACAAAGTAATTAAGTAATTTGTATGAAGGGTGTCCTCTCCATTTTGTGTAGGCTTGAGTTTAAACACAAGACTTACTCTGAAGCAAGTGCCAGGCCTTCAGAGTTTTCACTGAAGGTTATGGACCTTCTGCTTTGAATAGAGAAAATGCTATAAAATGCAAAAAGTTCTCTGAAAAAAAAAAATCAGGAATTCATTTCTTTAAGTAGACCACCACAAATTAGAGGATGCTTATAATCTATCAGCTGCAAAAGGGGAATAATAAACCTAGCTCATTTTGCTGGAAAGGAATACAAACTCCTTGAAATAAATAGAGTTTTCAGACATTGCTTTATTAAGTTTAAAAAAAATTCAAACCCTCTTAAGGAAATTAATATTTAGTCTTCAGAATGAGGTGTGAATATTATTTGGAAAATGAGGGATGGGGCCATGTGTAGAGCAGCGAGGTAAAATAAGCCTCTAGGGGAGTCTCAGTCAGGTACTGTTCATTCAGTGAACGGAAAGAGGAGGGCCTTCCCAGAAAAATCATAGGCGATCATGTCATTAGAGCCCACTTTTGATGCATATTCACGGAGAAGCTGAATTAGTCACATGGGTTGCCTTAATTCTGGCGTTTCCTGTGTTTGAGATGCTGCTTGTAGAATTTATTTCAGTAATTGCTCAATGTGACACGTTGCGGTACAGGACCTTCTAAACACAGAAACATAAACTGTGTAATATATGCGACTAATGTAACTTTGTTATACTTCACACTCATGCAGTTCGCAGCAAAGCTCAGGCACGTACCGAGTTAATTTCTATACATACGACTTTTAGATACAGTAAAACTCATAATTTTCTAAAGTTAAAGGCTGTGTCCCATACCAACTGTCTGATAGACTTGCCGCTTGGCAATTCCATTTAGAACTAAGGACTTAATTTGGTTCCACTTTGAAATCAAGGGGAATTTTTTTTGCTTGACTCCACTGGGAAGGATATCAGGCTCCACAAGTCAAAATTACATCCCTCCATCAATCCAGTAGCGTTCAGTCCAGCGTATCCCCCTCCTTTGCTGATGTACAATTGAATGTAACCTGCAAAATTTTGAACTTACCTGTCAAAAAGCTCTTTCCTGTAATTTTAATAAAAATCCACTCCTGCTGTTTTAGGCAGTGTGGCATTATCATCTGAAATAAAGAATTGGAAGGAACGTGTGGGTTTTTACTGGTTTTATTTTTTAAAGGTATTTCCAAGGTGCATGAAAACATTCTGTGGGAAGATAAAATCAGGAATTTTTAATTCCATCTTTTTTCTCTTTTGATCCCTATAATTCACAGTAACAGGTAAGTTTTTATTGACAAAATAATGTTGCACATGAGGAACATATCATAAATACACAAAAAATTAAAGAGCTGGGTGAGGCAGTACAAAGGTTTATTTGTAGTGAGTGAGGGTGGCTGTATTTCTCACAGTTGGTATAGATTCACCCCATGCTATTTCTTAAGATTTTCCTTTTGGAAAAAAAAAGCAAGAGTCAGTTCTTTCATTAAAAAGAAAGGTAGTGAAATAATATTGTAAGAGTATTTCCTCTCACACACACACACACACACACCCCTTTCCTTTTTTGATCACTAGCTCTCAGGTTTGTAGAAGACATTCAGTTCCTTCCCTGACCTTGAGGTCAGCTGGCTGTTTTGGGAGGGTACCATACCCATCACCTCCACCCCAACACTTCTTAAGGTGACAAGTGACAAGAGCCACAAGCGCCAGTTTCAGTTTCCCAGGCAGTTTCTGGTCTGGTTGCACCCACACAAGCGATGTTGCAAAACATCACTTGCAAAGTAAGAAGTGTGTGAGAGTCCTCCAGTGCCATCCGGGTAGGGTTCTGCCACGTTCGGTGGCTTTCCTTTTGATTCACTCAGAGAAATGTTGCAGACAAGAAGACAACCCTAATTGTTAAATCGAATAATTTGAGGACCATGCTGATATCTATCATGGGGAGATTTCACTTCATACAATTGTAAGAAAAATAGGAAGGATTTTTCAGAGCTTAGTAAGTGTGGGGAATGCAAGCAAACACCTTGGTTGCTTGCGTTCTTGTTCAGGATCTGTGAAGCAAGCTGTATCAGAGGGAAAGCCCCTGCTGTCAGTGTTGTACCTGTTCCGCCTTGTGCCTGCGTGTAGCTACAGTGTAGAAACACAGTCTGTCCATTAGACTCATGCAAACAAGACTGAATGTGCTAATGAAGGATTGCTAGACAGTAAGGAAAGGCTGTCTACTCAAGCTCAATTACCTTCTTCAGCAGAGTCTTTAATTTAAAAAATTTAGCATAGGCATTTTTTTTTTTCCCTTTACACCTTCCCACTGTCTCCCTGGGACTCACTCGTGAATGAGCATAGGCAGTTGCTCTCAGACAGCTTGGGCTGTTCCATAAGCAACTTCCACTCACAACCTGTGTGCTGAAAGGCAGCTGGATCTCTGCTTTGATTAAGGTAAACAATGTGTCAGGGTGCCTTTAAGCTGAATTTTGAGTGGCGTGAAAGTCAGATGGAAAATTGAAGTTGCGATGATACATGTTAAGTCCTGAATAAAAACGTGGCTGATGCATCACCCTGCAGAGGTGAGCAGCTGGAGCTGCTGTCCCATTCTGCCTGTCTTTTCCTCCAGGTGGTTATAAGCAACGACACTTCCATCTTGCGGTGTCTCGAATCGGTGATTTTCCAGGCTTAGCTGCCCATAACCCCGCAGCACGTGCAGCGATGAAGAAGCATGCTGTAGTTCAAGAACTGATTGCTTGCACTTTGAACCATAGTTAAGGAATGTGTTTGGCCAAAAGAAAGTTGAGCAATATGCATCCCTGTGCCTGGGGGCGGGGAGGAAAGAAATTTAACTGCTGACAGTAGTAACCAGATAAAAGGCAGACTTTGCACCTTGGAGCGTTGCTCAGTGTACCGATGTGGTGAGAAAAGCCTGCCTGGAACTCGTTAGGGCAGGAGGATGGGGAGGAAGGAGGAAGCAATTGTCTCTTTCCTCACAGTCGGAGCGCAGGCTGGGGAGCTGTGTGTTGACAGCCAGAGAAGGGAGGATGCTGCAGGTTTCCCTCTGGACGGCTCTGAGATCACCAGTGCCCATCCAAAGGATGAAGTATCCCACAGAAGGCAGTTGTGGCCACTTTTGCTTTACAATCCATTATCGATTGGTGTAAAATACAGAAGCAGCCCTGGGAGGAGGAACCTCTGTCAGTAAATGCTCAAAGCACTGAGCTTCAAGGTCATCTCACAACCTCCCATGGCATTCTTCTGCACTCGGACACAAGAGAAGGAAGAGCCCTAGCTCACACTGATCAGAGATGCTCGCTCCTGGGATATATGTGCCTGAACCTCTGAGGCCGAAGGAGCTGGAATTCCCCTCCACGTGGGTGAAGCTGCTTTGCTGCTAGCCAGTGCAGTGTGCGGGAGGCGGCAGCAGTCCCACCAGCATCTGTCAGGGCTGAGCTTTACCCTGTTCTTCAAGAGGACACACTATAGGAGCCTGCCCATCAAAGAGGACTCTGGTAGGTCCCCAGGTTATAAAAACATTCATCTGGAAGGAAGGACGTAGGGTCCCAAGGGGGCTGTGCTGCCCATGACCACAGTGGTCATTCCTTTGCTGGCTGCTTCTGGATGTCCTTTTGCTTGTCTCTGGGAACTGTGTACGCAAACCGTGCAGGGAGCCAAGTCACCCAATGCAGAGGTCCCGTCTGCGAGCTAGGCACCTTAAGCTAGGCTTACATCATCTGCATTCCTTGTAAGCTCTAGCCTTAAACAGTTGTCTACTTGGAGAGTCAGGAAAACTTGTCCAAATTCAATCTAAAGTAGATTAGCTAAACCATGCTAAAGCCTTGTGCTCATTCAGGATTCATGTTATTTCAATTTTTCTTAATTTACCCAGCTAATGAATTAAAGCAAATCAAATTAAGTTTACTTTAATTCTGAACAAGAATGCACAGTGTTCGCATAGGGAGTTATGGAGCCCTAATAACCTAAATTCCCAAATTTAGCAGACGCATGAAAACTAGTCTGAAAATTCCTGCACAGAAAAGCCCCCAGATAGTTTTCTATATATTCTGGGGTTTGAACAAAATCTGAACACATTTTCTCACTCTTAACATCTTTTCTAAACTGGAATTAGAGGCTAACATTGCTCTAGCCCAGGTCAGATTCCCAATAGGAGCTATAGCTGCATCTACAGGAATCCCAAAACCAGAAAACATGGGAGGAGAAAAAAATGTAACTATCACTGAGTACATGCTCTTCAAGCTTTTGTGGTCCTCAGCATTGCCATGAATACACTATCCCACGTATGAGGTATGACGTGCCTTCTGCTCTTCCCACCATGCCATGCCATACTTCTGCTAACAGCCCTCCACTGAACCACGCTCCCACAGAGCGGTCACCAGCGCTGCTGCCTGGACGAGGAGCAAGGCTAACAAGGAAAAACAGGCAAAAATGGGCTGCTAGAATTAAACTGGCATGTAGGGTCTGGCAAAGTTAGCTATGTGTGTGTAGGTAGGGGGGACTCAACTTTTTTCCTTATATTGGTGCGGCTGGTGTGTTCTGTCTAAAGCAACTCTACTTTTGTATAAATTTACCATACATGTATCTTTTCTGCGTTCACATTTTACTCCAGTTTGGCAGGCTGCATTCTTAGAACTTGCATTAAACATTCATGAAACCTTTTTCCAAGATTTTACCTGTCAGATACCGTTTTTGTCTCTTGTGAATAACTGTCACTGAGATATTGTTTCAGTGGTGAATTTGAACTCTTTCTTGGCTCATCTTTTATTCCTGCTCAAAGGTTTGCAATTTGAAAGTAGTCTGACAATGAGCAGAACCCAGTCTCTATCTGTAAGCAGGGAGATAACCTGCTTGGCTTTTTTTTTTCCCTACCTCAGTGTCCCGATGAACACCAAGCAGCCCAGAGCGGAGGTGTGCCCCAGGTTGCAGTGAAGCCAATATACAGGCTGCTGCAGTGAGCTGCCCAACAGGAATGTTTGGGACTACATTCAAAGGGGCACTTAGGCACCTAATTCCCAAATTATGTGCTTAAAATAACCTTCATTAGCCACCCTTAATCCTGGAAGCACCTAATTCCTTAACCACCTACCCTTTCAGGTTTACATTCTTGGGACTGTTTCAAACACACTTTGCACCTCCCTCAAGGTTGCTCAGGTTTTTGTAGGGTCAAGCAGCTCACTGCTTAACATGTGTCTATAACTCACCAGCACAGATTAACTGGACGTTTCTCTGCCTGAGTTTCTTAGAGTTGTGGTGGTTGTGTTAGACGCCATCTAAAGGAAACAAGGTCTAGATTAAAGAGCACCTAAGTGCCTGAAGAGTGAATTTTGACACACCTTTTTTTAAGCATCTGGTCCCTGAGTGCAGTGCCCAGAAACTGAAACCCTAAACTGGGTTGAATTTCCTATGATTGACCCTGCAGGCTTTCCTCTGGGGGGGAGAGTTCATGGCTCCAGTCCACGGATGAGTCCCAAAACGGACATGCCGAGGGTGAAACCTGAGATCTGCCAGCTAAGCCTAGAGCCTCTCTCTAGGAAACTCAACATACAAGGTGCGTTTGAACTCACACTCAGCTGGAAATGCTGGTTATTTGTTTTGCTTTAAACTGTCTTTGAATTGAAGGTAGAAATAACCTCAAAAAATGTGAGTAGATGGCAAGACTTCTTTCTTCTCAGGAAGCAACCCAATCGACAGAGAGCACGCGAACGATGACAACTCAGGGTGTGCGAGCTGTGCAGAGCTGGGGGAGGCCCTCCTGCTTCATGGATCCCACGTGGATTTAAAGAGGGTCTGGGACCTTGCAGGCTGAAGGGAGGCTGGTTTTACACGCTGTTGAGGGTGAGCAACCACTCAGCGCAGAGAGGTTTGAATCATGTGTTCAGGCTACCCACCTTGTCTGCCCAAGTTGTGTTTTGATGCTAACCACAGGCATCACAGGGAGCTGCTGAGGGAAGAAATAACCCACTGGTTTTTAGGTCCCTGCTTTGAGCCACTTTTTGGTCCAGAGTAACTCAGGCTGAAGTGCACCTCGCACATGACAGGTGGGGTGCCTGCAGGCACTGCACAAGCACGCAGAGATGGACAGGTCATGCCTCGCCCACTGCAGCATGATATAGACCTCTGTGGTGTGATATAGACCTCTGTGGCATGATATAGACCTCTGTGGCATGACACAGACATCTGTGGTGTCTGAAGTACTGCATTTCTTTGGAGATTGGTTCTTCACAGGTGCTTGTATTCAGCAAACATTAAAAAAAAAAGACTTTTTTTCCTGCATGTGTCAGGCTTGCTGGTCGGGGTGTCACTGAGCGACTTGCCAAGCCTGCTTTGAGAAAAAAGTTTGTTGTCCTTTCAGCAGCTGGTAACATCTCTGTTTTAAGGCTGGAAGAAAACAAACAATGGGGACACACTTGCTCAGCTCCTGAGCACGCTTATTTAGCAACATCTGTTAGGAAAGTGACATCCTTTGCTAAAATGAAAATATTCGATTCATGTTGACAGCAGGATCTGCCAGCTATGGTTTGTTGGATATCTATTACCCACACTGCTGGTAGGACCTACGTTGCTATTACTGACAACTCACTGAAAGAGGAAAAAGGCTTAAATGGGACAATAACATGCTGAAGCATCTCTTCACTCAGGTGGTAATTTCATGTCTTAACTAGAATTCTAAATATCCGGCAACATGTCAGTATACCTCATATCCCCAGTTCAATGCTGAATTTTAGGTCATTTTATTATTCTTTCCTGCTAATTGGTTTGCCGCTGGCAGACTTTGAAGTAGTGTATTTTATCTCTTACCGTACAAGCTGGAAAAGTGCCCAAAGCATATTAGCTCATCAGCCAGCCATTTGTACCTGCTGCTCACTGTCTGCCACTGCTAAATATATGCTAATGATGCTATCTGAATCTTGGGAGGACCGGGATGAGTTTGTAAATTGTGCTCAAGCCAGGAAAATGAATGCTACTTACAAAGATGACAAAGAAAGCATCTGCTTTTAGATGAGATGAATCACCACATTACGTATTACTCTGGGGTAATAAATTATATTTTCTCCCTTGAATTCATTTTTTGGAAGCATGTAGCTATATGGCAACTATAGCATGTGAGTAACCTTTCAAAGCCTTCTGAGATGGAATAAAGAGACAGTATCAGATTTATTATTTTTTAATAGACTTATGTTTAAATATATACAATTCTGTTATAATGTGGGGTTTTTAGAGGTCTTTTCACATATTGTGTCCTAATTAGGCAGCTGCAGCCTTTAAATATTTTATAAGGGTTTTTTCCTTTCTTTTAGTTATTAATTACAAGGGTCTTTTCAGCAACAGTGAGCAATGTTCAGCATGTCTGAAATGCTTATGTATAAAATATATCCAAAGCAACGGAATAATATGAGAGCAGATCAAGCCAATCTGAAATTCCAGTGTGGTGTAAAATAATGCAGCCTCTGTTGAATATGTTTGGTATGAAAGAACAATTTAAGCTAATTGTAAGTACAGCTGGAGTTTGAATTTGTTTTAACGTTTTTGAAAGATGATTAAGACATGCAAGCAACTGGCTGAAAACTTAGGTACTGCATTTGACAACGATGCAGATAGGACTTGGACTGAGGTGTAGAGGTGGGAATTATTTTGGAAAGCACCACGGTTCCCCTTCCTTTGGTATTTCTGTGATGCCAGGGAAGGCAATGCCCTTCCAAAGTGCTTTTTTCTGCACTGTCTGATCCCCTTAAACTAAAACAGGAAAAAAAGAGGTGAAGAGAATTGGTCAGAGACACAGAGCAGCTATTTTAGCTGTCCCCCTGTGAAGTCGGCGATGGGCATCCCAGGGCACTGGGGCTGCTCTTCCCTTGCCTGGCCTAGGGCCCAGCAGCTCCCAGTGCCCGGCGGTGCCACCAGCTGGGCTGGGAGGCAGAGTCCAAGCTGGGGGGGCTCAGGGGGGATCTTCAAATGAACCGTGCTGTTGTCCAGGCCCAGAGCTGATGAATCGTCAGGAGCTGGGCTGGCACTGGGGACAGGGTTGCCATCTCATGGGAAGGCCATCAAACACACCTCTGGCTTTCAAACCCTGTTCCCATGAAGCGTCCAAAACATGCTGGGCCATGCAAACTGATCAGACAATCTTGTAAAATCCTTTTCTCCAAAGCCTTAATACTTTCTGAATAAGTCATAGAATTTTCTTTCATATGATAAACCACTGGAATTAGAAAATTTTTTATGTGTCCTTGCTAGGGATGAAGCAACATGAAAGGACCTTGAAATATTTTTATTTAGCTACAAAAAATACTTAACGCAAAAGCAATGGCCTAAAATATGCGCATGAGATGTGACTGAGAAATGCAAAGAACATTTAAAGGAGTAAACTTAGGACAGCAGGTTCTCCAGGGGGTATTGCAGCCTCCTGAATATCCCAGACCATGAGGGCACCACGACGGCTTGCGGTCATCTTAGCCCACAGCCATTCTGGCCACAGGAGCTGGATTTAACCTCTTAGACACAGCACTGACATTCACTGCGTGGGTTTTAGTACAACTCTGCAGCACAAAGAGAAACACTGAGCTTTCCCAGTCACTGCACGCACATCTCTGCTGGAAGATGACACTCTCCAAAATGCTGTTAGAGAGTGATTATGGGAACACGAGTATCTCCAGAAACAACATTTCGCTGTGTAACCCTGCAGCCCTGCAATGTAATAGTGCCTTCTAGCAAGAGGCCATGAGCTCTGCAGTGAATTTGCAAGGCCTCGGGACTAAGGCTTGTCAGACGTCCTCTCTCTGAACATCTCTTGACCTGCCCACAACTGTTTTACTTTATTTAGCCGTGACAGCAATTTCTCTTACTGACCAGGTGTCTGGCTAATTTGTTCTACAGACAAGCCCCCTGAGCTCATTGCCTCAGTACCGACACTGGCTGCATGACTGCACAGCTACACTGGAGCTAGTACCTTTAAAATAGATTTGCCAGGTCACATTTTTCTTTTGCAAATTCATTTGCAGACACTGTTTCCTGAAGAAACAAGATGTTACCTGTCATAAGCTACCCTGGAAATCCATGACTATTGCTCAATTTGGGGGCTGTGGGGTGAGCCCCTGCCTTTTGCTGAGTCCTGCCAGTCCCACCCCTGGCCCAGGTCTGTGTCTCTGATGTCTCTGGGTCATCCCCACCACTGGCCATTGACCCTGGCCCATAGCAGAAGAAAAGTCATAAGGAAAAAAAAGACATTTAACTTCAACCATGTGGGCTGGGGAGTGGGAGGTAAGCAGGCATGATAATAACCACGTCAGTCCCTGCCCACAGGAATGGGAGGACAGGGATTTAACAGCCATGGGAGCCACCTGGCCTTGACCTCAGAAGGCGACGTGTTTTGTCTATTCCCTAGTTCTGCTTGTAGAGCTGTTAGGACAAGAGGAAATGGCCTCAAGTTGTGCCAGGGGAGGCTTAGATTGGACATGAGGAAAAATTTCTTCACAGAAAGGTTTGTCAGGCACTGGAATGGGCTGCCCAGGGAAGTGGTTGAGTCCCCATCCCTGGAGGTATTGAAAAGATGGGGAGACAGGGGGCTTAGAGACATGGTTTAGTGGTGGACAGATATGGCTGGGCTTAATGATCTTAAGGGTCTTTTCCAACCAAACGATTCTATGATTCTCCACACCAGTATCGCAAGGTAAAAATATGACTTTCTTACTGTTAAAGACACAATGCTGAAGTCATGTCAGGGTCACTGAAAGGAAATTTTGGCTGTGTCTGAAGGATGTGTACTTCCATTTGGGAAATTATGTGTTTATATATTAAACTGAGTTCAACTGTGAAAAATATTACTGTGCAGCTGTAAACGTCAGAGGACCAGATCGCTGCTTGAAATGTCAGGGAACAGTGGAAAAATCCTTACAGCTTTGGCAGAAGGAGATGGATGTGGGAAGAGAGGTTTTCATTATAGACACCATCTGATGGTAGCTTTACCAGGAAATAACTGTGTATTTGTATTTTTGAAGGCAGGTTTCCAGTCTAATAATACTACTACTGCTGTCCACTGAGAGTTGCTGTGCCTGTGAGAGTGCCACACGCTGAGCGACTTGCCATGAGGGAAGGACCCTGCTACCAGGCAAAGCGAGGGCTTTGCTCAAAGAGATCAGATCAACCTGCTGTAGCTATGTGGACACAAGCATGCACACGTGAGGCAGGTGCGCAGTGAAATGAGCCCTTATTTTTTACTACCTTTTCTGCTGCCTGAACTATCAGGAGCATGATTGCACGCTATGAATACCTGTACAGTTACCTACACACCCGTACAGTCACATCCATTCTCTGTACTTTGAAAATAGCTGCTCATGCAAAATAAGCTCTTGTGCATAATAATCATCACCAGCAGATGTGTCCCATCCTGACTACTAACTGCTCCCAATGAAATATCCGACTGCATACTCACTGTGTAAGTCAAGTTTTCTTTTTGTTTTCCTCCAAATATGCACAATTTAAATTTTGTACTGCTTGGCAGTTTCCCAGATTCAGAAGTTAATTACACCAACCTATACACTTGCCATATGTTCTATACACAGTGCTTTGAGAAAGTAACAGAATTAACTGTAATAGTTTCAGAATCTCCATTGAGTGTAGTGGGGTTCGATGTATTTCTCAAAAATTTCACTTGCATTAGGATTTGATGCAAAGGACTAGAATACACGCCATCTAGCCCAAAATGTATAATTTGCATCTATATAAACTTTAGAAAGGTTTAGTCTCTGAATTGTTTTTCTCTGGAACAAAGGA
>NW_009258629.1:495427-499105 GCF_000687185.1 Egretta garzetta
TACTTGTTTTGGATTTAAATGAGGAGGTTAAGAACAAAATAAGAGATATTTCCCAGTATTATTCCTAATATGACAAATCTGCTGATATGAATGTATTTTTTATTCCTTACCCAAACACCCTTACCCTCCAAATATGCCTTTATTTAGGTCCCATTAGTGATTTCCTAATCTAGACAGGTGGGGAAAGTCATCATTGAATTGAAATTTATGTTTTAATTAGGAGATACATATCTGAGATAAAAATGCTATCCTCTCTCCTTGCGAATCTAATTCAAGGCAACTGGTATGAATGGCTTCCATATATTTCCATTAGACTTGAAAGACTCCATCCCACGACCTAAGTTTTAAAGCCTTACTGCTGTTATTCTCATTATGATCTAAGAATATAAGAGGAGCAGTATTCATAAATGTAGCAACTAACACTTGAAGAGACTGAACAACAATTCATAAGGTTTGGGATATGCAAAATCTTTCTCAGCTACCATTTCAGGACATAATGGGGGGAGCTGTATGCCCAAAAGTGCATGTGTTTTTCTCCAGTTGCATTACTTACTCCTATAAAAGGTCTCACGTCTTCCTTCCTTGCATTTAAAAGGTGGTTGTACACCTGGTGAATTTTTCAAAGATGATTACTTAAAAGGTATTCATCAGTAAGAAAATTCTGTCTTCCTGTTAGGTGAAAAAATAAGTATTTGAATCTCAGCTAAAATCAAACAGAATTTGTTCTGAACCAAAGATGGGAGAGGGAGTTGACAACACATGGTAACTCCAGGTAAATCTCACATGGTATGGGATGCTGGACTGAGATGTTGATATGCCCATCTATAAAGCCACAAATGAGATGTACGGGGGTGTGAAAAATGGTGTGATGAAAACAGATTACACCTTACCATTCCACTTCAATGCACTGCTGAGTTAGCCTGACTTGCTACTCATAAAAATCTGTCCTAGCCAGATATCTAAGTGGCTATCAAGGAGATGAGACTTCAATCATGACCTATTGCACATATGTATAAGCAGAGTTTCTTTAAAAACAGCAGCTTTCCAGGGCCAAATACACAGCTGAAGCGTATTTTCTTGGGTTGGAGGCAGCCCCAAAAAATTGGGATGCTCCTTCAGCAATGCAGAAATCTCAGTTGCTGCTCAATGAGCCCGATTTTGCTCTGCCTGTGAGTTGCTGTAAGAAGGGAGCAAATCCGCTTCTGGTAAGGGAATTGAGTTTGGGGTCAGACTCATATGAGCCAACTCCAGCTCCAGCAGAGTAACTGTGGATGAAGCACAGCATTATAACTAAGGAAAAAATACAAATGACAGTTTGTAATTTGTAATTAATGGTTCCACCTGCTTTGCAATGCACAGACCCCATTCCTCACAGCATTGTTAAAATTATTAATAAGCACCTTAATAGACAAAGTGGAGGTTGGCATTTGGAGCAAGAGAGGGAGGTCCCATTGCAGGCTAAGCTGACCACACTGCACTGCCTTGCTCTCCCCCTCCCGCCAAAGCTGCCGGGTATGTTTAATTGTTAATTTACTAACTAAGTGAAATGTTTTATTATTTACTTTCATCAAGAATGTACACTTCTAATATTTGTTCCTCTCAAAATAATTGTTTCTTGGAAACATCTGTGGTCGCTATAAGTAGAACAAATGCACCAAGACAACCAGATACAGCAGGCTAAGGCAGAGCCTAAGGTACGTTGTGCTTTTAAGTGCAAACTCTGCTGACAACTAAAATGAGCTCTTTTTCATGGCTAAATGAAATAGAAAAAAGAAAAATTCTTTAGTATTCTAATTAATGTACTAGAAACATTTTAGCAGAGCTTGAATCTTGCAGGGACTAGCAAACATTCCGTACAAGCTGACCAGTTTCCTGCATTAATAGATTGGCTGCTGTCCAAACTGAGCCTCCTCTATGAAAATCGACACAGTTTTAAAGCAATTACTCAGCAAATTCTTCATTTTTAACAATGAAATAAATAGTATAGTCAAGAAACACCCTCCCAAATCTTTGCAGGGTTCACATTACAGTAGCAGACACGAGTGTATTAGGGAAAATTATATTCACAGACACGGGTAACAACTAAGCTGGGTTCCGTAAAAAATGTGGTTATTTCAGGGGACTTCATATTTTGTGTGTTGGATACTAAGAGTGCTCTAACTTTTAGCCCCAAATAAAGAGAAAAGCCTAAAGAGTTGTGTTGTTTATGGAACATGGATATGACTTTATATCCTGGTCTGAGAATCTATGCACAATTTGTAAAGGGACTGCAAGGGCAGAGGAGGAAAGCGAGGAAAGAAACAGCATAAAAAAAGATTCAGAGGCAGACACTATTCAAAGCTGCATTCAAGGGCACAGCCATAGTACATGGCTTAGATATGAAATTGCTGATGAATAAGTTCATTGCTCCTTAGTGCCTGTTAAGAAATCACATTTTATTCCTGCCAGAAGTTATTTACCTCCCACTGAGGTATTTTTCCTTGGAGTTTTTCCTCACTTTATAATCACTGAAATAAGAAGAGATGAAAATAAAGAAGTACGAACCTTCCCTTGTTGAAGTGGCTGGCAATATCTCTGAAGCCAAAAACATTAAACACTCAGAAATTTTTGAGGAACTGAGAATATAAACCTGAATTTTTCATATGGAAGTTCCCTAACCAAAACCCAGATCTGAATACTTCTTAAATTTGTCACACTTGATAACCTGCTTTGAATCTTTAACAATGTATTTGAGGATCACTCGAAGTTAGTCGTGCAGAAATATCAGCTGTGCTGTGCATTAAACAAAGTGCTAGAGTGGGTAATTTTCTATAAAGGCAGGTAAATTTCTGTATGTCCTACATTAGGCAATTTTTTGTTTTCTCCCTCGTTAGCAAAGCCCAATTTCACTTTACAGAGGAAAGTAATGCCTGTCCAACACATAGTTGTATCATTTTAGGTAATTCCTGCTCTTAAGTTTGAAAGATAAAAATTACAAAAGTGACCAAATATTTACAGCTAATTGCAAACACATTCATTATAGATTTAAAAACCCGATATTTGCTCTACAAAGTCATAGTGCCAGTGCTAAAGTTATTACTGGAAAACTAGATACTTTGGCATGTATTTGTAAGAGACATTACTAAATCAAAACAGCTCCAGCCAAACTTGGACTCTGCATTAAATGGCATTTTGATGTGCTCAAGTTGGCAAAAGAAGAAATTCTTCTGGCCGCTTCCAGTGTTAGCTGGGGGAAATGAAAACTGTAGGCTAAACGCAAAAACCTCTGCCCTTGCAGGTGGAGATGCTCTCTTAACTCTTCTTGGCCTCCTCTGTTCTCCGTGCAAAGCAGCCAGACATCAGAGGGAGCACAAGATGCTCCCCCGTCGTGTGACAGCGATGGGGACAAAGGGAACAAGCCGATACCTTTGTTATCAGCTGAAATGCATTGCATCCCAGGGTAAGGCGTGTTACTGTGCAGGTGGAAGGGCACTGGGGGTGGCTGTGGGGCACCGGGGCACACAGCAGGGAAGGAGCAGAAAAGAAGCCAGTCAGTCTGACCCACCAGCGACAACGCGGTTTCAAACCAGGCAAGTCGGAGTCGAGCAGATTTGCAGGTCAGAATGGAGCCTGCCCAGCTTACAGGAACCGCTGGTCCAAATGGTGCCAGACAGGCAATTTTTCCCTGCTGACAGCGGC
>NW_009258629.1:499251-515334 GCF_000687185.1 Egretta garzetta
CGGCGCAGGCCGGCAGAGGCGGCTGGCGAGTGCCTTTGGCACTCATGCTCGCGCCACCCGGCTGCCAGGTGTCCAAGTGTTCCTGAGCTGTTTACGGAGCTGGTCCAAGCCGTTCTAAGGGAAGCAGGGTGAGGCTGCACCGCTTGCACAAACAAGAGCTAGCACAGCTGCCCATTTCTTTAGCACAGACCTAATAAATACAAAGAATAAATAATTTCTTTCCTTAGGAACAGTTTCTTAGTTTTAACGATTGATAAGGGAAATGGACCTGCAGAATATGACAGGCCACAGTTTTCTAGCTCCAAAACGTTCACGCTCCGGCAAGCCGCAATAGCCTGATACACAGGATGGGTTTGTGTCCCAGAGAAATAAAAGCTGAAGATGTTTTTTGAATTTTCCATCAAAGAGAAAATACTCTTTTATTACCTCTAAGTGCAACTGAAGTGAAATAATTTGGCATGCAGTACCTGCAGGTCCTTTGATTTGGACCCATCAAGGTAGCACTATAGGGAAGAATTAATATCTATACTCTAAGGATGAAATTGGGTATCTGAAAAAATTATGTTGTGTATAACTGGAGAGATAAGTATGGTTAGATTTCCAAGTGTAGATGTGAGCAATTTCAAGCTTAAAGTTGAATAAATGAATACAAAAAAGCAAATGCCATACCACCCAATTGCACATTAAATTCAAACAGGGCCTTTTATGGGAGCACAAGAGTAGCAGGTCACCTCTAATGTGGAGCTGGGCAGGGAGATGAGTAGAAACAGGCTTTAACATCTGCAAGACAATTTGTCTGGCTCAGGAGCCAGAGCAATCCTGCTCAGGCTTGTACTTCACAGGCAATCATGTTGCCCCTTACATGTAAGTACTTGTTTCATGTCAATTAACAAATGCCTTGCAATTTGAACTGTGCTTGGCTAATATGTGTGGAGAATGCGGATTCATACAGTAAGACGCTGCAAAACAAGTATGTGGGCTTTGGGCCTTAACGTCTGCTACTTTTTGTGATTTCCCTTCGGCCATGTACCTCCTGCAGTATCCGCAGCAAGAAAGCTCCTCTGCTCGGAGCAGCGCTCCCCCAGCACCAGAGACGGAGAAGGACGCAAACAACAGAGTTTAGCTTCTGTCTTTTCCTTGCTGTGTCCCCATGACCAGGCCAAGCATCCTCAACCTTTAAGGATGCAATTTGTTATCCTCTATCCAGAACGCCTCATTTAGCAGAAGCAGAGCGAATAGCTGCAGGCTGGGTTACTGAGCTGGGTCAGCTCTCTGATGGGCCAGAGGAACCCCCTCGCTGGCCTGAGGGGGATGGCATACAGGCAAATGTCCCTTCTTAGCAAATGACAGCTTCCTTGCATCCTAAGCAGCCAGAAAGTTTTTGTTCTTGCTCACTGAATTGCCTCTTCAATTTTCAGCTCTGCTGCATGACCATTCCCTGCTCGGCACCTGAAATTTCTGCCATAACCAGTTCTCTTCGAGATTACCATTATTTTCCAAATTATGGTTTCGTCTATATCTTAACCCCAGAGCCCTGCACAGTACTTCTAGAAAACTATGGCATGCTAAGTGCTAAACTTGGCCAAGAGATATGTTTACTTCAAGTGACATCAATATAGATCAGGCATAGTCAGGACTTAGTCCTAAGTCCATCCTATCTGAATACCAAGAACAACATACCCTTGCCTACATGAGAAATAAGCAGAACTCTTTTAAAAGATGAGAAGATCCCAGCCATTCAGAAACACTCGATTCATTGAAAATAAGAATGCAGAAGAGTACACTGGAAATGAATACTCCCAGAAATTTATATGGCAAGGACAGAATTAAATGCTTAGGGACATGGCTTAGTAGTGGACTTGGTTTAGGTTAATGGTGGGACTCAATGATCTTAAAATTCCTTTCCAAGCTAACTGATTCTATTATTTTCTGCTCTATTCTGTTCTGTTCTATTCTGTTCTATTCTATTCTATTCTATTCTGTCTATTCACCACAACTATCTCCAAACAGCTTTAGTGTGCTGAGGATATCTGTGGCCAGAGACATGAAAAATGTCAAGAGTGTCTTGGCACTAACAATTCTGCCAGAGATGAGTGATGGAAGAAATGAGAAAGCCCAGCATACTGGAGGGAGTTCACTTATTTCCAGGCTTGGAATAAACCGGAGCTTAACATCTTTATGAGTGGCTGGCTGTTAGGAACTGGTAAAAAGCTGATATATCAAGAGTGCCCTAGGATCAAATCTCACATACAAATGCTATCTCATTAAAGCAGCTCAGCAGACCAAATGCATACTGGATTGTATCTATAGAGCAAGAATGCAGATAGTATTTTCTTGGCTCTTCTTTAGTGTCTTTGACACTGATTAAATCCTGCCTAAGGTAGGCAAACAGACCCAGCTAAGCAAATAGCTATCACAGTCCCTCTGGAACCACTATACTTTTTCTGGCTGGCCAGCCTAGCTAACGTTACACCTGGCATGAGAAAGCACCTATCAAGATCAGGCATGCCGCTGCTCAGAGGCAGGTGGGATCCACCCCCCTGCAGACTGTGAATGTCCTTTTTTGACAATAATTGGTCGAGATGAGATCTTAGCTGATGGTGCATCAGAACAGATGAGACCACCCTGTGCCACCCCTGCTGCCAGCTCACCACGTGCCAATGCAGCAGGACCAGCCTAAGGAGGGGGGACACATGTGGAGCCCACAGGCACGGCTGTGGGGCAACACATCAGTAGGCTGCAGGGCTGCTCACTCCCCCTACATCCAGGCAGGCAGCGGGATGCTGCTGACTCAGGGATCCGCAGCCAGCTCTGGATGGCTTAGCTGGCATTTGTAATCTAAATCTCACCACATTTGTTTTGCCCACGCAGCAAGGCAGCAATAAATAACCATAGCAAAAATGGTGAGCCATGAATCCATCCTGTTTCTGTATCCTGTCTCACAAGGTGGGGCAGGAGAAAGGATGTGGTGGGAGGTCATGGTCACAGGCATGCAAGCAGTGTGGCGAGGGCACAGAGAGCAGACACACTCACCAGTGTGTGCTGAGCCTGCCCCAGTGATGGGCAGCTGGTAACACCACCATTCCCAGAGTATACCAAGTTAGTCAAGGGTCAAACAAAGCCCCAACATTCTATCTAATTCATACTCATTTAAAGAATGTTTCAGCGTGGTTTTGGCAATGATGCAATAAGCTGAATTTTGAGGAAAAACGCTGTAAAACATCTATTTTAAAGGACTTTATTGGTCAGATTTTTATAATAGCACCCAGAAGAGATATTAAATACAGAATTAAATACTACAGATTATTCAAAAGAAGTTTGGCCAGTGATCAATAACGACTATCACTTAATGTTAAACAAAGGCCGATTTATGTAATTGTTAGCATGGCTTGTGCAATGCTTCAGACAAATGAATAGAAGTCAGAATACAGCTGCCTTTTAAATCCATGCCCTAGATAGAGGACAGACACAGGGGATTTTGTGATTTGATCATGCAGAAGAATAGCCAGCTTTTGGCAATTGGATGATGTGTTGTTGATTATGTGCATGATTTGTCGCAGGATTTGTTTGAGGTGTCCAGGGAGGGGAGAGATTCCAAGTAATTTAGAATATATATTGAACTGGTATTACAGAGAATACACAGGAGAAGCAAGACCAGCAAAGAAAGGACAAACAAGATGACATCCTGATGAGGAATCTAGACTTCCAGTTTCAGAGCAGTTTAAAAGTGCTTGTGCCCTATCAAATGGGAGTCTATATAGAAAGATTTTAAAAGATATGGGATGCAGATTTGTTTCAATGGAGCCACTTCTAGCACACAAAAGGTCTGCAAGCGTACTTAGGGTGTAACTTCACTCTTACATGACCAGACACAGTACCCTATTGATAAAGTCAGATGTGCAGTGCAGTGGTACCCTTCCCAAGGCAGCCCTGTTCATCTTGGATAACCCATCTCTACACACCTGAGTATCTCTGAAGATTTAACTGCTCTTTGGGGCTACTATAAGCTACAGCAGTTGCCAAAAGCACCCAGGAAGGCTGCTGCAACAGAAGCCCCTACAGCATCTATACACCCAGCCATCCTCCCTTGTGCAAGGGGGATGGTGTGTGAGGATGAGGAGTGAGAAAGAGATGGCTCGAGTGAGTTACAGCACCGCCACTGCAGCAGCTCTGTAGCAGCAGTGGGGTGGTGCATGACTGCCCGAAAACAAAGTTGGAAACCTGGGCAGAAAAAGAGGAGAAAACACTTGAGCATTAAATGTAAGACCCAAGGAGTTCAGGCCTCTCCAAGGAGTTTGCCTTGATTAGTGTAAGGAATTAGGACATTGCACATCTTCACTTTACATTTTGTGTTGATTGCAATGGCCAATGTACAAAGCAATAGGCTGACAGGTGGGATGAGTAAAACAGATGCAAAATAGGTGTGCTTTGACTCATCTTATCATGCTGTGCAATCTGAAAAGAGAGTCAGAGAAATCTTTGTTTCCAATTACTTCATCTGCAAAGGCTTTGAGCACAGATCATTCACAAGGAATATTTCAGAAGGGGAGAAAAGCAGGGAGGGGCTCCATGACATTTCTTTGCCTACCAAAATGTAATTGAGATGGTATCACGAGGCTGGGACCGTACAATGGACGAATGAGGATTTCATGCAGAAGGAAGATTAGTCAAACTTGTGTTGTCCTTTGTAATCCCACGTGGAAGCTCTCATAATTTTGGAAGAATAGAGCTTGACACAGTGTCTCCGCTAGAGCTGCTGCTTATAAATAATTATGCTCCTTCCCCTGCTACATGTGTAATACTGACAAGACACTTTTTCTTTAATCTGGCATTGGCTTCCCATTCTGACTTTCCTCCTTTCCACATTTAAGTGGAATTTCCCTCCCAATAGGAAATCAGTAGAAAATCTCTCAGCAGCTGGAAAAAATAATAAAAGAGGAGGATTAGAAAATTTGAATGTATGGAAGAATAAACTCTCCTTGAATCTGACTGCTAACAAAAAATTAGCTTGCAACTGCCTTCACATCCTGTTCTTGCAACATAAGTAGGGCATGGACAGTACAACGATGGCCAATAGAAGAATGGAAATTCTAGTTCAGAAAAGTGTTTCACATTTTGAAGTTTGACTTTATTTTAGGCTGGATAAAAGCCCAAAAATTCAGATTTCTTCCTAGTAAAATTCCAAAGCATTTTCCAGGCTGCTTGGTTTCAATATAATATACTTTTTAAAAAGCTGTACCAAAAGACAATGAAAACATTACTTTTTTTTTTTTTTCCATTTTTAAACAGTTCTCCTGTACTCTGTTCCCTTTATGAACCATTTCGTTGCAATCACTCATTTCATAGCAATGTTATTCCATGAAGTGCCTCCAGTGAGCTACAAGCAGATCTTCCACCTCTCATCTCATTGCTCTAGATTACCCCCAAACTGTAGCGCTCTACAATTAGAGAGGGAGGACAAAAAAAAAAAAAAGATTAATTCTTACAATTATTTTAATATGCATTGAAGAAGTGTCTTTTCTTAGTAAATCTCAGTATGGTATTTTGAATATTTAGGATGGCTGAAACATGAACGCATAATTCGTGTTTCTGCCACACAAAGAAGCTACTGCCTTGGCAGCCCCGGAGGCAGGAAAATGAGAATCAGAGCTGCCACTGAATGCTCCCAGTTGGGCTGCAGCACATCGCTTTCCCAGCCAGAAACAAAGGAGCAAGTCCCTGCTGTGGACGCAAGAGCCCCGTGCTTTCGGACCTTCTCCAGGCCACAGCAGACAGCAGCTCCATAGATACTGAGGTGTGGTGCTGAGCAATGTGCATCTGGTAGGAATTATTTATGGACAATTTAGCAAATTAGGCTAATGAGTCACATGAATTCGCTCACAGTGGTTGGTGCAGCAGGAGGGCCCGGACAGGGCTTTCCCCACCGCAGTGGGGCCAGTTAAGCAGGACAGCGACTTTTGAGGGGCTCCGCTGAACTCACAGGGCTCACAGGGGAAAGCAGAGATTCCTGAACACCCAGGTTTGGCAGGAATAGCACCCATGCTGGTAATACTCTCTGCTAATACAGTGTTGACAGCTTTCTATTTGCCAGCGGTGTTGGATTTGCAGGTGTTCCATCATGCACACCTTTGAGAATTGGCTTGTGTTGATGGAAGAATAGGAAATAGATTCATCCCTTCAAGTATTTCAAAATAATAAAACATATGTCCATAAAACCAAAATAGGAATATCCCATTTCTATTTAAAATGTGCATTACCTTTAGACGGGGAATGCTGTAAATGCCTGAAGTGTGCAGGGTCCTGTGCCACGTCCCAGCGCCTGGGCAGGAGCAGGGATGCCTGCCCGCTCCCGGCAGGACGGCTGGCTGAGGCAAGAGTGGCTGACTGCTGGAGGAAAACCTTTTGTTCTTGACACATTTCCCCACGTTACAATGGTAAGCATGTAATCTGCTTAGAGATTTCAGTGATCTCATACAGGATTTTAAATGGGCTGGGCTGTAGGAAGATGACGACCCAATGAAGTGTTTACTTTAGCCTGTCTGATGGATTGCCCGTCCCTGTGAGGTAATCCAGTTTGAGTGAAATCCAGCTGGCTCAAATCTCTGCTCCACTAATGAATTCAGTTAATATGTAAAATGTGTAAGGTGAGATGGAGTAATGCTAGAAAAAAAACCAAAAAAGAGGTTCAACGCCAGTGGTAACAGAATCAGCTAAATAACTCTGGCCCAGTAAGAGGTCTTATAATGTTTGTAGAACTCATTAAATAAAGCATTTGTTTTCATTACTTGCTTTTACAAAATTGCCTAAGTGGTTAATAAATATTTTTCCCAAGGACTTGGGCTTTGGCAGGAAAGGACACCGCCTTGTCACTGGTCACAGCATCCTCCCCACAACTTGAGAAACAAATTCAAATTAGGCAGCTTGCAGCATTCATTCCCCAGAGGGCAAATGGGCTGTTCTGGCTGGCGGTATTGAGGGTGCACAGGAAGAAGCCCCAGTGCCAGTCCCAGCTTTGCTCCTCATGGTTGCATTTGCCCACCCACCCTAGCAAGTGGCATGGGAGCATTATGCTGTGTCCCATACCACCATGCTGCTGTTTGACCTTGAATGGTTTGGTATTTCCCACATTAGTCTCCAAATCCAAATCATCATTTCGTATCATTATTTGTCCTGAAGAAAAAGCTATGCTGGGAATAAACTAATTTTCAAAAATATAAGGTCTGGAGCTTTGGATTGCAAGACCACCCCTTTTCAAACCTAGATTCACTGCCTCAGACAAACAATTCCACAATACATTGTGCTGAGCTGGGAGCTGCCTGAAACTACTGCACTGAAATCACTGGGGATAACAGCATGCCTGAACTTCCATCCCCCCTCCAGGGCTTAGGTGTTTACTCCAGGTTTCATTTTTAATGCCACCAGCCCTAAAGAAATGCAAACTCTTCTGAGGTAAAGCATGTAATGCAAAACTGATTTTTTAGGTGGGGAGAGTTGTTCCTAAGAAGTGTATGGGCCAAAACCCAATCCTTGTCCAGGAAAGTTTGCCCTTCCAACAAAGAATCCAGTAGGAGATAAGAAGTGTTTAGGTATTCTTATTCTTGTGGTTACTGAATGTTTTCCCCTTTGAAAAGAAGCAGTTTACAAAAAGCAGATTAAATTTATACCAATATGTATACCACTATGCATGCACATGCTATACTACATGAGAAGCACCTAAGTTGTCAACTTAGGTTGACAACCTAGTTGACAACTTAGTTGACAACTGATGCTTATCTACAACCAAGTTGCCACAGTCCTTATTCAGTTGGTTCTCCTACTGACTTCCAAAAAGGAAAGTTCCTCCCTTCCTGATACCGCAAGCACCATGGCCAGAAGCAAAGGATAAGCATGCCAGTCAGGTCCCTGACGCCGTTGTGCAGGTATCCAGTTGGACGTGCTGACAGTTCACGGACCATTCAGCAGGGTACCCAACCGAATCAGTCTTGCCAGAAGCAGAGACAGGCGGCCATCGGGGACTGGCACATCCTTACACACAGCTTGTGGGATTCACAGGAAAAGGGGGGCTTCCAGGAAAACAGAAGCTTTATCATCAAGTAGAAGTTACAAGATCTGGTCAAGACGGTGAGGGGCTAACACATGATTTGATTAGCATGAATGTGATACATGCTTTCAGGGTAATAATTACCAAGATAGCATTTGCTGAAGGTGAGGTAACCCAAGCTGCGTGGTTTTTTTCTTATAGACTCCACACTCATGTCCACAAAAATCCACAAACAAAAAAAACTTTATTTTATTTCAGAAAAATATTTGACTTGAAATAAGAAGAGCTGGTCCCAAGTTATGTCTTGCAAAGCATCTTTTGCAACCTGAACAATCCCAAATCTCAGATTTACAAAAGATATTATTCAAAAACATGTTCAATGAAACAGGAGGTTTACTACAGAAGAACATGCTAAAAAAATAATGCTTCTGTAGTATGATTATTTTTATTGGGAAGAATCACTATTTCCTTTCTATTAATCTGTGCAAAACCAATGTTTTCTTTTTTAAGCATTTTGTAAGTTACTAGAAATTTTCTGTTCTGCTTTAAATGGTAGAAAACACCTTTCAACACCAAAGCAGTACGTGAGTCAAACTCTCACCCTACTTTTTGCAGATTACTGCATCCTGCTGGTTACACTACCTAACCATGCTGTTACTGGGCTGGCTTCTTTCCGAATCCACCTTCCCTCCATCACAGCTCCTGGCACAGTCCTGCTGCTCTATGCAGAACAAACTATACGGCTGCAACAGCATCGCCAGCTCAACACCCCAGCTTTAGCCTGCCAAACCCACCTGGCAGTGGAGGGAAAATGGCTTTGATTGATTAAAATCAAGTCATCACTCTCCTTATCTGCCTCACTTTCCTCCTTAAATTGCCTGTGCACCAAAGCTGACAAAATACTGACAGGCATTAGACAGCTGGCATGCAGAGTCTTGCCAGTTTACTGTGCAGTCTCATATATGATTCTATATGCCTACAGGACAAAAATGAAGATACAACCATGGTATATGCTAAAACTGTGCTATCTCCATCTAGCCACAGTAAAGGCATGGTGGCATGTGCTTTAGCTCCTGATAGCAGCGTGTGCACTTGGGGCTGAAGGGGTATTTTTACTTTGGGCACTAGTATATGCCAAAATGTGTCAGTGCATCTCTGCTGCCTTGGTTACCTGCAAGAAAGGGCTCAGACTTGAACAGACCATGATCACATCTATGGCCTACTATGCCTTGGTATGTCTTCCAACTGTTGGAGCTGTTCACTTCGTATAATTTGAGAGGAGGAAAGAGATCTTCAGCCCTTTATTATGGGTTTGTTCAGTGCCATGTTCGAGGCTGGAGCATCTCGGCACTGCTGCAGTAGGAGGAAACAGGGATTAATTAAGAGGCTCAGAATGTGGTCGTGAACAAAACAGCAGCATGGGTTTGGAAACATGTCAATAAGCAAAACACAAACAACCAAACAAAATCTTTTCCTGCTGTGAGGCATCTATTGTGTTTTATTTACATGTCTCAAAAATACCAGGGTCTTGGATTTGCTATGCAGGACGCTTCCCCTTGACAGCTGAGCTGAGAAGGCTGTGCTTTCAATTTAATGTTCATGGGGGTGAGGGTAGTAGAGCTCTTAGGTTGTCCACTCACTTTCCTTTAGGATTTGTGCTTTAAGGAGAGATCGATGGAGGTAAAAATACAACTGAGGGGGTTCTCCCAAGCTCTACTAGTCTACAGAGACTAGGTAAGAAAGACTATAACAGCACAACCACCATGTATACCATGAGAGTCTATGAATCACCACATTTATTCCGCTTTCTGAATTCCCGTGTTGTACTGTGAGTTCGACACTAAGAATTTTAGCAAGGGTCTATAGGATGTCCTAATGGTAGAAAATAAATGCCTAAGATGTATGGAATGCAACTCAAAATAGAAAACATATTTTTAATACAATACAGATAAAACAGATTTGCAGTTCAAATTTTACAGCCCTCAAGCCTAGGAGCACAGAAATAGGTACCTGGGAAGACCCTGATCTGGAAACAGTCCTCATAACAACTCCTTTTAATTGGACATAAGGCTGCTAGTAATAGAATGAAATGCCAAAAAGAATGATGATCAGGGACCCAAGAAGCCTGAAAGGAATAAATCTCTGCTACACAGTAACTAAATCCATGAGGTATCTTTGCCAAGATACAGTCTACTGTAAAATTTTACTGCTTTGCCCGGTAATAAGTTTCTAATGCCTTACGATTGAGAATTGTGCTACTTACCCACAAGGTTATTTATTATACAGCATAATAATAATTCTTAGTGTTATAGAAAATGTTTATTTGCATCTGGTAAGACTTTAATTTATTGCAATACTTGACAAAACATTTCAAGATTCAACATAACTCAGCTACTTCAATATGAATATGAGTAAAAGTTCTTTCCAGAGCTTTACAGATTTGAAAGACTTCAGAAAAACTTGGAGTTCAAAGAAGTTAAAAATGAAGAGAAAAAAATTAAAGTAGCATATATCATTAGCTGTAAGAATTTTACTGTTTAACAAAATAACATTAGAAAAAGATTAAAAGCTTGATCTGAAATCCAGTAAAACTAATATCAAAGTTATATCACTAGTTCATTATTATAAAAATGACTGGCATCCACAGTAGACTGACATTCAGCCAGCATGCTGGGTCACTTCCCTCTAGTAACAGCCTTGCTACTCTCTTCACCAGTTAATTACACACAGAAGTCCTCAGCTTCCCCCAAAAAACCCCTCCCGTCTTCCGTAATGTTTCTACAGAAGCACCCAAGTCTTTCATATCTAAAGATAGGCATTTTGTTTGTAAAAGCAGTGTTTGTTTTCTGTCCTAGTTCTGGGTAAGTTTTGACCTACCGCTTCAAATATATGATCATTTTTATCATAGAAAGAAGTATTAACTCCTTGTTTACCTCTTCAACCATATTTACTCAACCCTCAAGAATAATAGAACACGAATTCATGTTCATGTGTGTGACTAACTTGGCTGAAAGCACCCATATAGTTATCTTACTGAAAATACTAGAAGGTTTAGCTAATTGTAGAGTTGGCTTGAGATCCAGAACTCAAAAATTAGTCATAGATTTATGAAAATACTCCACCGCCCTTGGGGAAAACAAAGAAAAAGCACATGATCATCATTTTTTAATCCCTGCCCTTTTCCTACACAAGACTACATTGTTTTAAGTGTCGGAACTAGCCTTCCTAGCTCCTACACCTTGTATCTTTCCTGAATGTCATTCATTATTTTCCTTGTGACCATCTCTCTGGGTCTGACATCTCCTGTTATTGTTTTTTCCATCAAATGGCACATTCGATTTACTCAAATATGCACATTATATCCACAGCAGTTCTTAGGTTTATGACTCAGTTACAACCTTGCAGGAAGCCTCAAGTCAGCTTCAATCCCTGAGCTATTAACTTTTTTAAATATGTGTTTACATATTAAATCCTTCAAAAATTTCTGGGTATTTGACTGGAGAAAATTCAGAGAAGAAAAGTAGCACTACAGCTATCTGCTGCTTCCAGCTGCAAGGGCTGCCCCTTGCAAAAGTTGCCCCTTTCACTTGTGAACACGACTTTTTGCTGCTGTTCACAGAACCAGAGCCCGAGCTGGGGTGAGGAAGCCCTGCAGAGTTCTTTGCACTACCTAACACATCAGGGGAGATGTGGCTTCTCTTCATTTCCCCTTAAAGGACCTTGTGTTTATGACAATGACTTCCTCAGCACTGTGAGGTTGAAAATTCTGGCCATGGCAAGATATTCTGTCTCAAGGAGAGAAGGAGAAAAAAATCTGAGGAACTTATAGCTAACACCAATTTAAAAAATAAAATACATACAATATTTGTATGTACATAATTTTCATAAGCACAACAAAATTGGGTGTTTCTCCACTTAAGCATCTAACAGGCTTATGCATAAGAAAGCAGTACCTCCATATGTTTTAAATAGGTTAAAAGATTGTAGACTTACTTTCCTGAGAATGTTTTCTGTAAGAAATAATAATAAGGACCTCTTTTTACATCCTTCTCTATTGACAGCATCACAGAGCAGCTGCGACTGGAAGGCACCTCTGGCAATCGTCTAGCCTTGCTCAAAGCAGGGTCATGCAGAACAGGCTGCCCAGGGCCGTGTCCAATCAGGCCTTGAGTATCTCGACGGATGGAGACTCCACAACCTCTGTGGGCAACTTGTTACACTGTTTGACCACCTTCAGGTTAAAAGAGCTATTTTGCTATGTTTAAATGGAATTTCCTGTATTTCGGTTTGTGCCTATTGCCTCTTGTCCTTTCACTGGGCCCCACTGAGAAGAGCCTGGCTCTGTCTTCTTTATTCCCCCATCAGGTTTTAATACACATTGACAAAATCCCTTTTGAGTCTTCTCTTCTACAGACTGAACAGCCCCAGCTCTGTCAGCTTTGCCTTGTATATCGGATGCTCTCATTCCTTAATCATCTTCATGGAGCTTCACTGGACTCTGTCCTCTACGTTCATGCCTTTTTTGTCCTCAGGATCCCTAGGCTGGACACAGCACTCCAGATGTGACCTCTTACCGTACTCTGGCCTACAACAACTTTTCATATACAATTCCAGGTCTCATGATGAGGTCAGTCTGAATGGAAAGATACAGATTTTATGTTATTAAACTGATTTCAACTATCAGAGCTGCAGAAACAAACAACATAAGCCCCAGGGCATCATTAGAAGATGAGTCAAAGGCTATGCCTATCTGCCAAATAGAAGACGGCCAGGATTGAGTCTGAGCCCTGGTGGCATGGTTGTCTACGCTGATGAACTGCTGGCTCACATGCTGGCTCTGCTCAGGGCTCCTCCAGCCAGCTCCCTCCAAAGCAGCACTTGGACAAGGGCAGGGAGATCGCTGACTTCAAGGACCACTCCCAAAAGACAAGTCAAGTAAAATGGTACTTGAGAGACACCAAATAATTATGTTCGCTCTTCAGCGGGGAACTCTCAGGTTCAAGTGCCATTGGCAGCACAATTCATAGTGCTGCCTGGGGTATTTGTTCACACCCAGTCTTTGCCAGTTTCAACTTGGAAGCAGAGGGGGAAACTCAAAAACAGCCAAAACGATGCTACAAAATCTGATATGAGCTGTCAAATACACCTGGCAGGGAAGGAATAAAGAAGTTCATTCTTCTGAGTTTAGCCTAGACATGATTAGCATGACTCAAACATAATTTCTTACCACCTACTCAAGAAGATTAAATTTTAATTAATTACTGATTACTAATTACTGTTTTATAACTGATCATGCTTGTTCTGAAAGGAAATTAGAAATGGCCAGACTCATCATTATTCATTTTTATATGCCTGTGCGTTTACCAAGATGTCCACGGTAAAATGGCCTAGACACAAACAATTAGGTATTTTTAGAACAATGTGTCTTAAGAATGTAAGACAGGTATGGCATATAGCTTTTAAAAGCTCCTTCACCCGGTTCTTGATTTTTCAATATGTTGTTTAATACTGAGAGGCTGAAATTAAAAGGTAGATTTTGATTTGTTGATTAAAGAGGCTGCTGTAACTCCAGCCACAAATGACAACATTCACAAATTCTGTTTTCTAAATATGTTTTCAGATAGTAGCTCAGTTCTGGTTATCACATCCCACACCCCAAAGAAAATCATTGCTTTCTAACACTTAGAAAGGCCGGAAGAAACGTTAACAGCATCAAGACTCTGCAAAAGCAGGAGGTGTGAACTAAATTAAACAGGAAGCATTCTGGTGAGCACCAATTTTGGTGGAGAAGGGAAGAGAGAAAGGGAGAGAAAGCCTTTTCCGGATCCCTGCAGGGAAGGAAGTGATATTTTCGTAACTAGAAAACACACATTCACAGAACTGCTATTCCTTTTAAGTCGACTGCTGTATGAATCAGCAATTGAAGGCTCAAATTTAAACTGTGCCAGTATCAGCAAGCTCCTCATCCAAAGGAGCAGTGATTTTGAATCCTCAGAGAGTCAGAATACAGATACAACACAGAGATATTTTTTGGTGGCATTTCGAAAAAAGTTTGAGATCTCCCTGTGGTGCAAATGCGTCTTCCATGTAGTGAAAACAGGAGGAGCAGTGCTGCAGATTCACAACATGATGGTTCTCAGGATAACAAGTATGTTCTAAGTAGAGGTATTCATTAATAGACATCATTTTTACGTCTATAGAAGCAATTATTTACCACCCCAGCAGCCAACTGATTGATAGAATCAATCTTTCTTTCTTTATTGTACCTCCTCCCTTTCACAGGCGACAGCAGGACACAATTCAGGCTTGCAGTATTTCTCTTTCCTTTTTCTTGGTTTGCATTCCTGAACATAACTGCAAGCTCCTGCTTTAAATATGTTCAATTCAAGGAGCAATCACTAAGGACACGTTGCTATCATGCTGTGGACTGGCAGTCAAAACAATTCACACATCAAATAACCCTCTCAAAACCATGGCGCTTTAATCACCTCCAAGCAAAGAGCCATGAAGAGGATGAGGCTTGGGCATCCTTCCAGCGCAGTGAAAGGTCAGTCTTTGTGACTATGCCTGTTGCATCACTTGGGCATCTGAAGGAAGCTCAGATTGCATGCAGGAGGAAAATGCCCTGAATTGTTTGTATTCATAAGAAACAGTATTTTAAAAATGGCCCGAAACCCAAGAAAATAGGCCAGGATATGAAGATAGGTGCTGCATGGTGCTATAAATTAACAGCCAGCTACCTCTGGGAGCTGACCAACATGCACTTTTCCGTTGAGACTTTGCACTAAATACACCCAGCCAATAAAAAGGATCTGATGATTTTGTTTGAAACAGGACACAGACAACCCCAACCAGCAAATCTGCAAAATTTAAGAAGTGGAGACTCTGAAGAGCAGCAAAAGCCAAGGCAGTGGAGGATTTGAGGCAAATTTCTATGAACCAACAAGGAAGAACGAGGTTTAGGAAATAGCAATAGGAAACGAAAAATACAGGGGTACAGTGAAGATGAAGAAAGTTTGCAAGAATGAGAGCTGAAATCCTGCCTTTTCTGCAGGCCAGAGGACTTAGGTCATTGGCTTCAGCTGAGCCAAGGAGTTCACTGAAGGAGCACTGGAGCTGTTAGGAGTCCAGGCAAAATTACTTGGTGGAAGAAAAGATTTGAGGTGAAACGGAAAGACCTAGTACATTAAAAGCCCCGAGGAGAGCAAAAGCATTTTGAGCCAAAGCAAAGTTCAGCTGTGCTGAGGTTTTTAGGACTAAGAAGACAAAAAAATATTACTGGCTTCATCTCTGTAACCTGCTGTCCTGACACACTAGAGGGAGCTGAGGAAGGAGATCCCTGGGAGCCTTTTTTTTACCTGGGAGCTACATGCAACCAGTGTATGCTAACATATTTCCACCTAGAATAAATACTTGGGAAAGGCTGTGATTTGGGAGTATGTCTGAAGAGCAGGTTAGCGGTTGTGTCAGTGAGAAACGGCTTGGGAAACGGAGCCATTGTGCCTGAGTGGTGGCTGGCTATGCACTGCTTTGGCATATTTGGGCAAGCAGTTAGCAGAGGTGAACTGGGGGATTAGACTACAGGGAAGACTGGGGTATGCTATGGCAAGTATCATCACTGACACTGCTGAAGGAGCTGGGCATCGCAAACAGGAGTGGGTAATATGCTTGATTCCTGGATGGTGAAGAGCATTGGTGCATTTTTGGGTAGTCAACAATCTGCAGAAGAAGGAGAGAAATTTCAGGAGAATTTTATACCAACTTATAAATGTGTTTCATGGGTTTATGAACAATAACAAGAAATGAAACAAAATCACTGCAAAGCCTGCGTGATTTGGCAGCCTTGAAAAGTTTCTTGTGTGAGCATTTTAGACCTTTTCTTTTAGCACAAAACAAGATTTTTGCTGAATATTTGCCCATTTCTTTGCTAAGCCAATCTCCCAAGAAAAGAGTGGGGTATTTAGCTCTATTCTTCAAATCAGGCATCATGGATTTTGAAAATATTTTTTTCCTTTTCTTTTCTTCCCTCCCTCCCTCCCTCC
>NW_009258629.1:515598-523090 GCF_000687185.1 Egretta garzetta
CCCTTTAGGGAGGGTGAAATGCAAATATAGCAATCTCCTTGGATCTATGTGGAGTAAGTAGTAGAGCATCAGAAGAAAGAACTTGATCATTCATCATATTTCTATACACCTAAAAAACCCCTCAAAACAAGCAAAAAGGTCAATAACTTATAACAAGATGCCAGTAACAAATGTAAGCTTGAGCTGAGCAACAGGAAGATCTGACCAGAAAAAGATGGATGTCCAAATCATTATACTGATATAATAAGAACAAAAGAATAATAACAGCAGAAAAAAACCTCCCTGTGATAACATAAATGATTTACCAGATACGCATTATGGTTTTTGTTAGATTCACATACCATTTGTGGTACAGATGATCTCAGTTTCTGCTTCAGAGATTTTATGACATAGTGTAAGTATGTACTAACTCTTGTGCTAATTATCAGACATAGATTACATTCATTCTTATTCCTTTTGTAATTCTCATGTCAGAAATTTACAACAGATTGTTTTCCACTCTACTTATTGATCGCAGTATCCCTGATGCATTATGGAAAATTAATTCATTTTATGAAGTTACTGTGGTTTGGCTAAGAGAGAGAAAGTGGGTTTTATGGCATCTATAAAATGTTTTCCTCTCTATTTAACAAAAAGATTTACTGGAATTTGCACTGAAGGAAAAATGGGCCAAGCTAGACGATAGATAGTTGGCATAGTGCTCTATACATACTTCAATGCAGGGAGATTGTTCCTTTTGTGAAGGGTATAGCTCAAATAACAGAAAAAAAAGAAAGGAAAAAAAAATCCTTTGAGGAAATCTCAAAGTTTTAACTTAAACAACTCATCTATAAACCTTTCCATGTTTGACATGACTAAAAAATAGCATTTTTCTTTTTACCTGCCTGTAGCCTACCTTTTGCTCCCAGAGCCTCCTCTGGGCAGACTTGGTCAGAGCAACCTGTAGAGCGGTACCCACGAGTGGTACCTTGCCAGGCAGCAGAGGTGGAGCCCAGGAGCTGCAGCCAGGCTGGAAGTCAGGATAGACTCAATTGGGACAGGGTTTGGAAGAAGGCTTGGGGCAGAAGGGAGTTGAGCAGTGCCGCTTTACTTCTGGGGTGGGAGAGGTTGCAAAATGGGAGTCTGTAAGACCCAGGGACTAAGGGTCTGGGTCAAGTGAGAGGGTTAATGAAATGGCCTGAACAACACACACTGGACCCAGTTTGGGTGTAGAGATAGGCACATCGCTATTCTGTCTCTCTTCAGGATCTTCTTTCTAGCTCTTGGAAGCATACCAGCCTCAGAAAAGACAATGTCTTGTTTCTCCCTGACTTGCAAGGGTTACTAGTTAATATAAAACCATTGGAAGATTCAGAGCGTTATATGAAGTTATTGCAAACCCAATGCCTAAATATAATTACAGTAACACTACCACTGTAGTGACAAATTGGCTCCAAAAGCACTCAAAACTGCATATTAAAATAAGACAGGTTTTTAAAGCCAGCATGACTAGCCAAAAACAAGTATCCCCACTGCCCACTCCCCCTTCTTCCCACTCATGGTGACTTTGCAAAGTCCATCCTTTTTTCTTCCTGCTCTTGCTCTAACAACTTCCAGCAGCTTGCTGGCTGGCTTTCTAATAAACTGCACAGAGTCTCTCCTAGGTCTTGAGGAGGTCTGCTTGTTCTGTAGGCATCTCTGAGGCTTCGCTTTTGCTTGCTCTTTGACAAAACAAGTGTCTGCAACTGCTTCAGTGCATCCCAGCCTCCCCCAGCCCTCCTCCCCCTCAGCGAGCACGCTCGGGTCTCAGAGCAGACATCACTTCCTCCCTGTGGTTTTATCTGACTTCATGAAGTGGAGCCAAGACGAGGCAACTGCAGCAACCAAATGCCCTGCTGCTCAGCCACACCCTTTTAATGAAAGCTACCACACATTACACACACAATAAGCTATCATAGAATCATAGAATGTTTTGGGTTGGAAGGGACCCCTAGAGGTCATCTAGTCCAGCCCCCCTGCGCTGAGCAGGGACACCGCTAACTAGATCAGGTTGCTCAGAGCCCCATCCAACCTGGCCTTGAATGTTTCCAGGGATGGGGTCTCCACTACCTCTCTGGGCAACCTGTTCCAGTGTTTTACCACCCTCATTGTAAAGAATTTCTTCCTTATATCCAGTCTAAACACGAGTCTATAAACACACAAGAACAGTTATGATATTAAATTTATTGTGTTTAGCCTGAAGTGTGGTGTATTTCCAGTATACCAAAGACCCAATGTAATGATAAGGCTGCAACTAAGCAACCACTACAGCAAACTCAAAACCAAGCCAAAAAACCAGACACACCCATTTACCACTCAGAGAATATTTCCTCAAAATATGGCCATGCCATATCTGATTTCTTGGTCAAAATCCTCAAAGAAGGATGATTATACAAGTATCCTGGGAACTAAAACCCTTACTGAAAAATAAGGACTTAAGAGAGACATTAGACCTGTTATGACCTTCCTCACATACAGGGGTTCACAGCTCTTCGCTCCCTGTATTGGCCAGGCTGCAACTGCACATTTTTGTATGCAGTTAATGTAATTAAAGATAAGTAAAAGCAGTCTCGTAGAGCCTGCATTTAGCCTGGGTTTAATATACAGCTCAAAAGCCTTTTCTCAGCCATCCTGGTCATTTGAGGCCATGGGTCTGCAAGTAGCAGAGCCCATCTAACAGGTTGCTGCTGTAAGGGAAGGACTTGCTTCACCCTCCCTGCTCCTAGCCTGGGCTCTGGCACTCCTCAGACCCTTCCATAAACAGATTAAAACAAGCTGAGGACACTTTTTTTTTTTTTTTAATTGTGGAATTTAATTGCTTGGGGAAAAGTGGGCAGAAGGTAATAGGAAAGACAGAACAGTTCTTTTTGGGTTGTCTTGTCCCGCTTCACAGTAGACTCCTGGTCAGATGAAGGATCTTGTTTCTCTACACAGACTTCATAGGAGAGGTGAGGGTGATCAACAAGCTGTGTAAGACACTGTCAAGGTAAGTGGTGATCTGAAATCTTCAGATCAAGAGCAATGTACCCAGAAGATGCTCTTCGGACCAACATGTCCTTAACGCACAAAACTTCTGTGATATGCAAGAGGTCAAACTACACAGGCTCTTCATCCCTTCTGGCCTTTTAAAAATGTAAGAAAACAGGATAAATGAGTAAATAACCTGAAAACAGCCCATTGCTGGGATTCAGGATTTTGGTGTGGACTTCAATCTAATTAATTAATTAATTAATTAATCTTAATTAAATCTGCTCTCCCTGCCAAGTCTTTTAGACCTGAAAGCACAGAAAAATTGATCCAGAAGCATGAGCTTCTAGAAAAAGAAAAATAAGCCCTTACCGACTTAGATGAGACAAACTGGCAAGTACCTTAAATTACGTTTCAGTCAGAGGTTGCTATACTAGCACTGCTTTTTTCTTCCTCTCCATCCATAAACAGCCACTGGAAACCTTTTGAGCTTAGATATTGCATCAACAGTGGGTAAACAGAGCCACTCTTTGGTCCTGGCATGGGACCAGGATGAGGTCAGATTGCTACAATAACAAAAACTGACAGAATTTAGAAAATGATTTAACAGTGGCAACTGTATAACCGCTGACACTGGCTGACTGCACGCAAGGGCAGCTGTACCGTAAGAGTCAGGGCATTTATTTTCTTGCTCTTTGGCATTCTTTCTCCAACTGTTTATGCACCACCATTTCTATGGGAGATTATTTCAGAACAAACGCTCTGGACTGGACCTAACCACGTGACTGAAGTTGCTTCATTCAGGACTTAACTGAAAAATACTTCCTACTGTAAGGGGTGATGTGGAATCGGACTTCAAATTGTGAAAAGAATTCTTCAATGTTAAGCTCTTGCTTTCATTTTTCTCTGTGTGGCACTGCTCTAGCTACTTTCTAGGGTCCAGATTGAGATACGCTGTTCACAGTTTCAGTAAAAGCTCCCACTAGGAGCTAGGAAAGAAGTCTCTTGCCTCCCTCCCCCCCACCTCTGCTGGCCCAACAGGCAAGCACAGTGCTGACATTACACTTTGCACTTCCTAGCAGCCTTGTGATTTCAGCTTTATCTTTTCCTTTTTTTGTTTGTTTTTTTAATTGTCTGCATGCTTCAACCCCTCCCAACCCCCAATTTTGTTAAGAGACAAGATGAACATGCTGTCAGTAGGTATGTATGGGCCTCCAGATGTTTTCAATCGATGTCCTAGCACAGAATTGAGCCTTGAAGCTGAGAGCAGGCGGAACAGCATGAGTCACTGTGAAAGGACAGGAGCACGAGGGCAGTTTTAAATAGTTTCTTTCTCCCAAGAGTGGTTCTTTCCCAAGGCCAGCTGCTGCTTCAACCTGAAAAAGGCTGCGAACAGTTCCCTTTCGATTTGGGCTCTGCGTCTTCATATTTATTTGCTGCTCCTCTCTCCCCCCACCTCTACATTTCACTATCCTTTTCCTGGATTTTCCCTTTTCCTCCATTCTTTGTTTCCCTATAGGTCTATGCTGTGGCAATGAGACTGCCTGTATGCCTGGAGATGTGTCCCAGCTGCATCCCAAGCCTGTACCTGGGAGAGGTGCAGGTGTGCTGTCCCTCTTCCCCAGAAGGGACCTACACTGTGCTCTCTTGGGGGAACCCATGTGGACTCCAGCAAAGACAAGGACTGTGAGGTGTGCTACATGGACCTAAGGTCCTTTCTCACCAAAATGTTTGCTGATCACAGAAGGAAGCGGGTTCCACATGAATCATTGTGACCTTTTGTTCTGAACTAATTCTCCATAGAGCCAAAGGTTGGTAGTCCAGCAGTGCTCAAGCTGAATGTTAAATTTACTTATTACTTGGACATAACTGAAAAAAAAATCCACTGTAAACAAGGTGGAGAAACAGCACCTAAAATTTGTTCCTGTATTTAGGGAGGTCAGTCAAGCATACAGTGGCAAAATAATAACTGAGTTTGCTCTGTACATAATTTTTATATACTGGATTACATCAGCTCTTGCCCACATACAATTAATGAACCTGACACACCACAGCTTGATCTGCCAAACGCTGAACCCACACGGGCTGAGATATGTGTGCTATACCCAGGCCACTCCCAACTTTGTGTACATGGCATTTCATGCTGGTTTAACTTCAAAACGTTCAAACCGCAGTGCAATCAGGATGAGTGCTTCCCATGCTGGCTGGGGTAAAACCAGCTTAGTCTGCGATATGCTTGGCTCAAACCCGGAAAAGTTTTTTTGGAATTGCACTGTAAACAGAGACATACAGGCTAGCTTTCAGCAAAGAGCAGGCCTACAGCAAGGTGAAGGTCTTTGGAGAAGCAGAGGCTGTTAATCCACAGGTTGCTCCTTGCCACTGGAGCCAGAGGGTGTCTGGTAACTATCTAAGACTGAGGCAGAGCAAAGACTTGAGGCAGAGAGAGGAGATAGTACCCAGAGTTTTTAATCATGATTACATGGAGACACCAAGCACAAAGACATGCTCTGCCTGCTGGGCTGGTGAGGTGAGACCTCTGCCTGCATGTGTTGCTGTCTTTTGGCCAAGTGTGCTAAAGCTGGACGCGCTCCCTTTCTGCCTGCCTGCCCTGCTGCTTGGGGCACGGTCCTGCCAGCCCCCAGGGAGCAGGGCAGGCAGCAGGGCCTTGGGGCACCCTGGTTTTCCTGAAAATCATGAATGCTAACCAGGGGGAAATGGGAGACACATGTTTTCCCATGTGCTATCTGTTTCACAGCACCGAGCATCTCTGCTGTTGCCTATAGATCAAATAACTGGTTCGTGACTCCTTTGCAATTCTCTGATTGTACTTCCCAGCATTTTGCCTCAGCGTCTGACACACGATTAGCTTCTTGCCCCCCCATGCAGGAAGGTGAATTCACATAACCCTGGGCATGGGAGAGCCTGGGATCCCTAGGGGAGCCTACGTTCTGTGATACAGACTGTGTGGGACCCCAGTATGGTAAATGAAAGGATGGGGTGTAGGCTGAGCCCTGATGTGGGGAAAATGTGCTGTGGAGGATCTGGAGAGCCCCCTGCCATCAGGGAGGGAGGAAGCACAAGGGAAGAGGAGGGCTGCACACAGGAGAGGGCAGGAGGAGGGATCATAGCCCCAGGGAGGGGAGCAGTGTGCATGCACAGCTCTGCCTTAGAAGGGGACTGCCCATGTGGGGCAAGTGGAAAGAAGATCTACTTAGAGATGCTAAGGCTAGAAGAAGTTTACCTGAAGATGTCTGGGAAAGGGCAGGAATGACCAGGGTTTGTCCCTGTGAGAGCATAGCTTGGGAAATCACACCAGGAGCTCTTGCATTACAGGAGACTGGAGCAGAGCATGGCAATATGGAAAAATCCCCCAGTGGAGGCAAATGCCCAAAAGACTGGCCAATGGCCCTGGTTGAGCGGCCACAGAGCTTCAAGAGCTGAGGAAGAGCAGTCCTTGGGGACCTGGGCCCCAGCCATCTCTCAAGGGCTCTGCTTAGAAAAGTGCCACTGTGGGAGGAGAGAACCAAAGCAGCAGTAATATGCTCTGCCTCTTCCTAATCAAATCTCAAATACTGATGCGAGGCTTCTCCCCGTGCGAGCTTAAGGCTGTGGTTCAGTTGCTCTGTGCTTATTCAGCCAAACATTCAAGCCTGTGGTTAACTTTTGGGCACATGATTCAGTCTCTGGGGCTCCGGTGGGACTAAATCATGTGCTTAACTTTTAATTTCTGCTGAAGCGCTTTGTTGATCAGGGAGGGAATCTTGGAGTTAAGCACTGGAGGACTTGGCTCCAGAGTTAGTCCAGTGAAATCAGTACCTCCGGAGTCACTAAAAACATAGAGATGGGAGAGAAGAACTCTATGGGTATTTTCCTTTTGGCTGAGTCTGCTAATGCCAGCAAAAGTTGGGATACTTCAAAAAAACAAAGCCACACTTGTTTCAATGTTATTTATGGGATAACAGAAACCAGGACAGGAGACCTCCATTAAGCAACTTCCTATCTTAAAAGACACTGCATAAAAAGGCAGACTACAATATTGACCCTGGTTTTCTTCTCCCATCATTTCAAAATTGTTGTAAGTGCTGATATTGGAGGTGCTGCTCCACGATGCCAGGGAAAGGAGAATTGGGACTGATCTTTATGATCATCTACTTTGGGCCATTCATGTTGTAGATCACATGAGTATCCAAACATTCATGTTTTGTTTATAAAAAAGCCAAGCCTTTCCAACTCACTTCCTGGTAAAAAGGCAGCATTCAAGCCACAGAAATCCTTTGTGTCATGTGTAGTGCTCATTATTCCGGGAAACTTTGACTGATGCCTATTGTATACTGAATGCTTTGTTTCAAGCTTGCAGAGGTCGTTCTGGGATGCTTCCCCACAATGTTACTGTGGCTATGTTTAACAAGCACTTAAAACCCAGAGCATGTATTTGTAGCGAAAATGAGAATGTGTGGCTGTATGTCAAGTGCTATTGAAAATCACAGCCTGCCCCAGTGCTGGGGGG
>NW_009258629.1:523143-560223 GCF_000687185.1 Egretta garzetta
TAGAAATCTAAGTATGATTTAGGAATGTAAATACTTTGGCATTGCAGTGTTGAATACCTTTCAGAGATTTTTTAGAAGTTCCAGAACATAGCTATGTGTATTTCAGAGTTGCTGGCAAATACCTCTTGCTCTGGTGTGATGCAAAATTCTGCCTGTTTACATAAACTGAAAGGTTAGTAATGTGAAATCCAAGCCAGACAGCTTGAGAAAATCCCAGTTAGCAGCCCTTACAACATTAATTTCACACCCCTTAAGAACAACAAAGGAAATAGAGTGTTGTTTCCTAGAGGCTGAGTTTCATACAGACCCACTGTGGACATCACCCACAGCAGCACAGTCCATGAAAATCTCTGATCTTCACTCTAGCATTCACTCAGCAGCTGGCTTGGAAATCACTGAGCCCTGGGTACATCCTTTTGCTCTGTCTTCAGACAACATGCTTATTGTGATGCACTCTCAGCAAAAGTTTCAGTATCTTCCCCTTTCACAGGTGTCTAGGAATCTCACTGTATAATTTGGTGGCATACCCCCTTATCAGGTTCAGAAATAAACATCAGATGACTGTGTATGATAATTACTGTGTCTGCTGCCTTTTATTGGCTCATTTTAACAGCAGGGATTGCATAATTTGTAAAACCAAGTCACTTCCCCCTCCCAGAATTCCCATTAAAAGTTCAAAGATTTAGAGTTCACCATCTTCGCTTTCATAATTTCTACAAATGCATTAACACTGAATTTTATGGTGTTTTGCACAGGGAAATTATAGGACTGTTTCTAGATTGGCAATGCAAACATTCAGTTGTAACAGAATAGCAGTGTGATGCTGACATTAATTTCTGACAGCTGAAACTGCACCCTTCCTGGGATGAAATGGAGGGGCGCTTGCAGCTGTAATGCTAGAAACTTCAGCTGTGAGACATGCAGCATTAGACTATCCTGATTCTGGCCTCAATTACTTGAATAAAATTATGTCTGGCTTAAATAATTTTGGATCATCTGGTTCCTGGAGATTTCACATCGTGGAAAAACTGACAGCAGACTAATTTCTGCAAATACTTTTTTACACCCCCCCCCCAATCAAATGGCCTTACATACAGTACTGCAAAGGTAACATGCAATGAAGTGTGCTCTTTGCCTACTAGATAAATCCAAGCTTGTCAAGAATTGGATTCAGACTCCACCATCCCTGCCTCCCATTCCTCTTGCACATACTAGACCTTGAGGTAGACAGAAACATTTGGGGCAAAACCTGCAAGAAGAATAGTCAAATAAAGAAAACTTTACCATATCCCCTCATGTAGCATAATGGTATGTGGAAGGTGAGAGCATCTGCTTCATTAAGGTTATCCAGTTAAGGACTTTTTCAATGTAAACTTGATAATATATAAAGCAGGGAGTGATAAAGAGAGATACAAGCCTGATAGTTGAGGGATAATGGAGATAATGCCAAAGACAAAATAAATTTTGCATAGTCCCACGGGACCATCTCAGTATCCCAAATCCACGTGTTCCTCCTGTTTTCCCCTTCTTATCCATTACAAACTCCAGGTTGGCCCTCTCCAAAGCTGTGCCCAGAGTTGGGGTGTCACTGTTAGGTGTAAGGCCTGACTGAGGTCCTGATCTTCTCCATTTGGGGACCGATCTGGAATGTCCAGTCATATCAGCTTTGGCAAACCATCCACCTCAACATCTTGCCAACATGTCCAGACTCCTTAAGCCTGATTGCATTCTGTCCTGCCCTGCTTCATTGCTGTGGCTTTTGCTTTTCAAGTGAGGTTCACGCACTGATGATACCATTCTCCATGCTCACATCTCTTCTCTTGGTGGCATGGCTACAGGAAGCAAAAAACACTGAGTGTTTTCCAACATATTTCTTTGGGTTTTAAATTCCACCACTGCAGAAATTAATATAAGACATTGCTGCAAAGTCTTGTGTTTTCCAAAAAACATTCTGCAAGGATAGAGTATTGGGTAACAACCTGCAATAAACTTATGTGGAGGGTGTCTCGTTTCCTCCTGGATGAACTTTACAGTTGCTGTGTATTTTGGAGCATTATTAAAACATACATTATAAAGAGAGACTGATGGAATGCAGTTTGATTTATTGTATTTAGCTGTGTACAATTTTGTGTCTAGAACACAGATATCTATAACTTCATAAAAATCATCTTTTGCTCTGCAAGATCTACCCTCACACTTCGTATGATGGCGCATTGACCATCTTTCTACTAAAACTTTGTATTTCTACTGACTGAATTTTTTACACTTACAAGAATGAGGTAGTGAGTTGGTTTAACTGTGACAGCTATTATCAGTATTAAATCCATGGTGTAGAAATAGTGGTTACTAACATAATGCATAGCCAGTGCTTGTATCCCAACTCTCCTTTTAATGGCATCCAAGAATATGGCTTAAAATTTGGATGCAGTATAGTTACAGAATTAATATCCGTATTCTCTCTGAAGAACTACAGGCCTGCCCCTCCAAGAAAATGCTTAAGATCTCAGAGGAAAATCTTTAAGATCATAATGGAGAGGACTGACTTCAAAAGGATTTTGTACAGTGGTAGGAAATAACCATTACCCATCCTCTCCAAAATTCTGCGTATGTTTAGTGCTAACTGTAAAATTGTTTTCCTGCAGTTAAAAGCCGAATAAAATTCCCAGTGAAGTCAGCCAATAAGCACCAGAGTATCAAATCCAAAGAAGTAAAAATAAATATTATTTCTTCCTCTCCAGGTCAGAGTATTTTACTTTTAAGATAAGCTGCTTAGGACCTTCATTTTTATTCATAAAATTCCCCATGGAAAAGCACACTTTCAGCTATTTAATTCAGAGGGAAACGTCATGCATAGCTTAAAGCTGATGCACATTTCCCTTGCTGGTTTCCTGCAAGCCTCTCAGTTTCTTTCAGGGTTCATTCATGTTACAGCATATTCTATCCCTGGTTCATTAATCACACAGATAATAAGGAAGAATATGCTACCTGAATATATCTGTATCTATCTGAATGTGAAGCTCTCTGAAATGGGAATATTTTATGACAAATTCCAAGTATTCATTGAAGTGTTTGCTACCCAGGAAGGCGCTCAAGTATACACCCAGTGGAAACATTTTACTAAACTGTGATTAACTGCTCAGCTGAGGCCTGAAGGTCCTTCCCTGAAAAGGTTGTGGTACCAGTGAGTTCGGGTGTCAGATCTGGCTGCCTCTGGACAGGTGCCTGTCATCACTTCCAGATTTTCTGGCTTTTAAACCAAATTCTTAGAGCTCTGACAGTGCACTGCAGCATGTCGTGGTTGGAAGGAGTCCAGCAGCAATTTAGCTTTAAGCAAAACAAAGGCAGGAAGCAGGGAGTATAGGCACCATGTATTCCTAAACCCACCAAAACACGCTTCCATGGATGTGCTGGTGAACAGCAGGGGACAATTGCCAAAAACGTTGATAAGTGACCTTTAAGGGGAGAGCTAGTGTTAGTACTAACAGGAGCTAAGCCCCTTCCTTTTAAAATATAAATCATTACCATGAATTTGGCCAGTTACTTTTGTATATGTGTTTCGAGGCTGCATTTGTGTTTTTCATCCCATCACTGAATTATCCCCACTTTGCATTCCTGATACGCAAATGGAATCCATGTCACTGCTTTTGCTGATTAGATAACAAAACAGACTGTAATGAAAACTATAAACCTAAAGGCTATTTGTAAAGGCTGGCTGAAATCTTTCCAATGAATATTTCAACAGGATTTCATCTAAGATCCGCTTTCATAAAATATTCACAAGCAATGTAATTCTTCAAAAGGATCTATCATGTAAATATCATAGAAAAAGAATCATTAGAGATTAGGAAAAAAAGTTTAATCTCTTCTTTTTTTTTCTCTTTCCAACTCAATTTCCTTCCCTATTCGTGCTAGAAAACATGTTTAAAATGTGCAACAACATAACTGCTTATTATTAAAGGTAAAAAAGCACACAAAGCAGTCTCTGAATTAAAGCTGACAAAAAAGAGTAAAAGCTGTTCTGCCGTATAGTTTGCCTTCTTTTCTCACTTCTTTGTCTCTCAAAGGAAAGAAATTATTTAAAATCAAAGTTGTTTTTTCTCCTCAAAACAGTAACACTAAGTTAATCTAAAAATAATTAATTTTCTTATCAAGAATTGCAGTACTCACAGGGTTTTGAAGAAAAATCCTATCTCCCTGTGTAACAGGAAATGGACACAGAAAAAGACAACCTGCTGTTGGCCACATTTGCTCTTCGCTGCCACTCACAAGCTCCCTACAGCAGAGAGAAGGCTTTGCATGAGGGCAACCCGTGCTTTCCAAAGATGATGTGGATCCAGTAACCACAGAGTTACACCCAAGCCTCCTCCTGGATCCTTGCCTCAATCTATTGGTTTATACTGAGCAAAGAAAGAAGTCACATTTAGCTCTAAATAAGCTAAAATATGCTGGCTAAACCTAATGCAGGTTCAAGGAAATCTCTGAAAGTGTAATCTCTTGATTACTCCCAGTGAGTTTTCTCAGTTTGGAGAGATGTTTTAGGCAAGGTGTTGCAATTTGTACTTTAAGGATGGATTGCACTAAACTCAGTTGCATTTGAAATCGTGGCACCCCCTGGCAGCTGTGCTTCATCACGCCAGTGCCCTCAAAGGAATGAAAAAGTGGAGAGCAAGACCACTTTTTGCTGTCTGTAAAGCACCTGTCAGAGAAGTCTCTGCCTTGCTCATTAAACATAGATGCCTGCAATAACATATGCCAGACCTCAGTTTCTTGAACCCCTATATACTGTATAGAAGATGTTACATACATAACCTTGCAACTAAAGGGGGGACAATTTACAGGTTAGTGAAACAACCTTTTTTTTGGCTTACACTGCTTTGAAGGATACTTAACAGAAAGTATTCTGCAAAATATAAGCATATCATCACTATTAGATCATGGATCCATGATCCTCCCCATCACCACTCTTTCAAAACTGTGAAATCATAGTGCAGGGTTGGTCTGTAAAGCTGCTTTTGGCCAAATTAAATGTGTAATCCTACATTAGTGTATAGCTGAGGTGTCTGGGAACTTTCCTTAGTAAAATTACTTGTGTGTGTGATTAGTGGTTTCTCTAATCATTTCAGCAAGTCATCCTCTAAGTTGCCCACAAATTATATTATAGGAATTGCAAAAAGACTCACAAGCATCATTACGTTTTGCATGATCAACAACCACTAACTTCTCTTTCTAGGAACGTGTTTCCTGCCTGTGGAAATCACTATGAGCAACTTTTCTGCAGAGGCTGAAAGAGCCTCAAATTACAAATGTTTGAAATGCTATGAGCAAACCCTTGCCACAGCAGGGACATGTCTCCTCTGTAAAGGCTTTGGCAGTTTGTGGGAGGAGACCAGCAGTGCCATGCTGGCAGCACCCACCCCGCGGGCTGCTGCTGGGCACTGGCCTGCTTCAGTAGAGTTGCTGTGATAGCACTTGGTCACTGCTGTGGGCAACACTGGAGGGAGGACTCCTCTTTTGACATGTTTGTGTTACTTGGCCCAGGTATTAAGAAGAAACAAGTCTTTCTTCAAATGGGTGATGTATGCATTCAGAACGACCAGAAGTATTTGGATGTATTTGAATTTAACTGAACTATGAAACTAAACTGTCTAATAAGAACATATTTTGTCATTCAAACCACTTGTCCAAATAGTCCAATACCTCTCAAAACACCAACACTACTGGTCACAATAATTAGCTTTTTCACAGAACCAGTCTTTTTTACAGAAGGTTGAGTTAAGGCATTTCACTTTCCTTTTGCTATATAATTCAGCAGGACCTGAATGGATTGCTTATGCTGCAATGACACAGTGGACACGTATTCCTGTATGTTTTTTCAAGTGTTTGACCCCTAGTTTCTGGATTAGAGATTTACCAGAGCTTATCCTGTGCTGGCCTATTACAGAATTTGACTGAAGAAACACTGAGTATTGCAGTTTGGAAGGGACCTCTGGAGCTCATCTAGTCTACCCCTCAACCCAACACAGGGCCAGATTTGAAGTTAGGGGCGTTTCTTGGGGTTTTTATCTGTTGAGTTTTAACAGTCTCCAAGGAGAGAAATTCCACGGCCTTCCTGGGAACATGTGGAGTGCTTAATCACTCTTATCATGAGGGGTTTTTTTCTTTAAATCCAACTGCAATTTGGCTATGTGCCTTTTGCCTCTTATCCTCTGGGGGTGCACTTCTGAGAACTGCTCTGCCGTTTCTATAACTTCCCTTTTTGTAGGATTATAATAAAGCTTTGTTTTCTTCAGGATGAGTATTGAAAAAGATTTTCAACATGTACATTTTGATATCTTAATATCCTTAAAATACTTAAGAATACAGTTTCATCTGTTTCAAAACTAATGCTGTATTTTAATCCTATGAAAAGTTTCTCCTATAGTTTATAGTTTTCTTGAGTGGTCTCAAGAAAAATACTTTTTGAGGACTGTTTTTAATTCCACTTCCCTTTCCCTTGCCATCTGCATTTACCGGAAAACCATAGAGTGAACTGAATTTTTTTTGTAGTACTGAAGATTGCTCTGCTCTAGTTAAAGCTTTTAAAACTCTTGCTCTTTCATTTTAACTAGCTAAAGAGAGTTTTTCTGCTTTGTCATCTTAGCACATATTTTTTGCTGAGGACCGTGGGGGTTTTTTTAAGGGCCTGTTCGACATTCAGTACTTGAAGTAGGGAAAAAGAGGCATAGCTTAAGTGCTAAACAGACACTGCTCTCCACAGCCTCTCTGTACCCTTGTGATCAGTTAAGAAGCCAGTTTTTATATGTTAGCAGAAGTTATTCCTGGAGACAAAGTTTGCATTCCAAAGTCCTGAACAAACTTTCTGTCTGTCTTGCTGGCGGTTTCACCTGGTGCCTTAGCATCCACCTATAAAACGGAAATTGTCACACTTCCCTACCACACACAGCTATAGCATGTAAGCATCCGTGATGTTTTTGGGAGCCTCAGGTGTTGCAATAATGTTGGAAAGGAACAACATGAGAAAGGAAAAGGTCTGACTCTTCCCTTTCTATGCCAGAAAAAGAAGGAGTAAGTCTATTCCATTCTAAGGTAGCTGAGCTTCCCAGTTTCTAGTGTTTACCAGTTTCATCCTTGTATTTTGAAGGCTACCTAAGTATGTGCTAGAACTAGGAAATAGCCAGTCTGCTTTCTTTGCTTGTTCAAAGGTTGATTTTATCTGAGGATATACTTGAACCACAAGACTTGTCTGAGTGTTCTAGCTGTACACAAATTCAGATCCACTGTCAGTCTTTAAATTCATGGCTAAACCTGAGCTTTGAGAACTGAAAAACCTAAAGTAATGTTTCAATACACACAAAGGGGGTAAAAAAAGCCAAATTATTTCTAATGCTCAGGATTGATAACAGAATAGTTGAAACAGACCTAAAGTGCTGTGGTTGAAAATTACTAAGGTATTAAGGTAAATTGATACATTATACGTGTTATTGATAAGATGATTTCACATCTCAAATGCAAATGCATTTTTTTTAAGTTCTGTTGATCAATGCTCCTGAAACTTTCTCTGCTAATGACTCATCAGGATACACACTCAGAGAAGAGGGGTGTTGTGGCTGGAAAGGTGAAGGCAAGTTACTGAGAGAGAAGCAGGCGATGGGGTGGGCACATCCATCAGCTGGTGACAGGGTGCTTTTATGCAGGATACACACAATGTGCAGGAAAGGATGTGGTGCCTCTTCACCAGGACATCTTAGAAATGTACTGGGAAATATGGGCAACCTACCAAAGAATGGACCATTTTTCCTCCTTGGTAGGGTGATCTTTTATATAAGTAAATCCATAGTTCTTATGATGCATCTGCTGACCTATAGTTTTAGGCTGCCACTAGGTAAAACTCAGCTCTGACTGCTGAGCTACAGCTCGGTCTTGTCTCCCTTGTCCTATCTGTGAGAGCTGAATTATCCGACTGGGAGATCAGTCAAGTGCCAGAAGTAGGACAAGGGAAGGGACAGAAGGAGCCACCAGCCATGTCAGCGACAGAGGAGGGGAGCAGGATTTCCCCTTTGACAGGGATGAGGTGTTAGATCTGCTCACCCCATTTCGTGAAACCACACCCTCCATCTGCTCTTCAGCAAAGCATCTAAGTGGGTGCTTCAGTGCTTAACCTAAACCCATGACACCCTGAGCGTGAGGGGACAGATCTGGTGTCCTCAGTTACTGTTTTCAGCATGGCACATTTCTGAAAGAGCTAGCCTTTTTGTTACAAAGCAATGACATGATTTTGTCACTTTTTAAAAAGACTTGGCTCCTGTATAGGAACTCTGACTGGGAACATATGTTGGAGTCAAGTGGCTGGACTTTGCTGGCCTGCTTATAAGAATGCTTTGGCATTTAAAATGGTTGGATCTCAGTCATTACTTGAGTGAAAGTGTAGATTTTGGGCGTTGTGATACCAGTTAGCTTAGCTCTGGGCCTACCACTGGCCATGTGTTATCCGCTCACCAGTGTCATCAACAAACCCATGGACGTTGCAGGACCTGACAATGAACATTGTTTTCTAAAATTCAATGTCCCTGGTCCTAAATTTAAGCTAACCCTTGTGCTGAAGACACCTCAGGAATGAGAACCTTCCTAGAATTAGGCATAGCCTATCAACCTTCGTTGGTACTAAATCTCCTGGCTTCCTGGATATTGCAGCAGAGTCTAGAAAGAACTTGGTGCCTTGCTGACCTGAAATATAACCCTTGTCCCTAGCTAATGCTAGCCGTGAAACATCCCAGTCCATCAGATGGCAAAACACTGAAAACAGAGCTGTCACTCTGTGGCAAATGCAGCCATACACTCCAGTCAATATGTTCTTTTCCTAGTTATAACCAATAAACATGTCAAAGAATGGTTCAAGTCAAACATTTTCCATTTGGTTTTTACTGAGTTCTGAAGCTGGCAATAAAACTTGGGTCATTTGAAAGGCCATTAGGGAATTTTAAGTATGTTTGATTAAAAAGAAAGAAACAAACAACAAAAAAGTAACAAAGGGCAATGTATTCTAGTGAAGTAATTTTTGTGTGCAGTCGCTGCTGTCCCAATCTGAGCAATGGTTTATTCCTTGCAATTCCCCAGCTTTCCGCAGGTTGAACTGAGCTCATGAATGCGGTGTTAGCTGAGTGACCAGGAGCTGTATGGTCGCTTTCCATCTGTATTCACTGGTGTAATACATTCAGAAGACCTAAACACTAGATCCAATCAATGGTCTTAAGAATTCAACACTGCACTTAATTTATTCCTTGTGTAATTCTATGGGCTTCAGTGGAGTTGCTACAGTAAAGAGGAACCTGGCCCATCATCCTCTAAGAGAGATTAGGTCATCTGCCTTTGTGATAGCTTTAAAAAGGTTTCCATTCCTTACAGGTAGTGTTATGGCATGACTCGGGCTCTGTAATTTATCAGAGCGTCATCCAAAGCATCTTATTTGGGTCATTTAATTTACCAAAGTAATGGGTAGTGATTGATGCCAGGAGTGTAAATGCATGCTGGAGCACAGTGGGAACTCTTGCTAACCTGGAAGCCTCTCCTTTGTGTACTCTCTTGGTGACCCATTTGCAGGCAAGGCTCATGTATGGGTGTGGGAACTAATGATGCCAGCAGGCAGTGGAGGAGTGTCTGATTTAGTTCCCTTTGAAGGAAATCTGATAAACACATAAAACTACTTGGAGAACAAAACCAGCACAGGGTAAACAGAGAAACAATCTCTTCAAATCAAATTGCTAATATGGACACTGCCTGGAAGACATGTAAAAACTTTGGCTACCACTGTCCCTTTTTTCTGCTGAGTTTTATGAGCAAATGCTTTCCTTGGAAATTGCCACAGTTACATTTCTAAAAGGAAAACTGTGCAGCTTAAAAACTCCAGCCAGAAATACACCTCTGCCATGAATCAAATGTGTCAGAGAGTGCCATTCTTTAGTTAAAGACTAGCTGAAGCTTGAATGTAAGAAGTCTTGGAGCATGACAGCTCCATCCCTGCCTTCCTTAGTCACAGAGACTGGAGCTGTGGCATTCTTTTGAACATTAAAGCATGGAATAACCAATCCACTTGTACGCGAAGCTTAGGTCAGATTTAATTAAAACCTGCCTATGTCACAAGCCTATTGTACCACCTTGTAAGCAGTGGATCAGGTGGTGTAGAAGGAAATAAAGAGAGGTGATCTGGGACAACTCTACTGTTGTTGTGTATATTTTGGGCAACACTGAACTGACTGATGTTACAGAAGATAATTCCTTACACATACCTATGAAAAAATATAACCCTCATCTTATGAGCAAAACCAAGCCACTGTCTCTCATGGAAGCTTTGCAGACACACCTAGCCATGGCTGCTCCGTGTATCCCAGACACATAAGATTTCATAAAATTTAAGACTACCCCAGCACCTTGCAGACACTTTTGGAAGATGGCAAGAAAGCAATGCATTCAGATGCAGGTGCAAACTAAACACCTTGTTGCCAGCTGGTGAACTGCCAGGTTTGACACATCACATACTTGGGAGACATCTACCTCAAATGTGGTGCTACAGACTGCTCTGGTAACTGCGTGAAACACCCAGATACCCAACCACATCACAAGATGGGAGCTTTCAAAGAGCAGCAGATGATACCCGTTCCTCTCTCTAGGATTATCTTTGTTATTACATTGTAAATATATTCTGTCTGTGATTAGCATGGACCTCTCTTGATGTGTCCCCTTGTTAGGAACAAGATGTTTCTCTGCACATCATCTAAAGTACAGAATATAGGCCAAGTGTTTCAGAAGCATATTCATTACTTCACACTGGGAACTGCTACAGTAAAATATTAAATACAGTCAGACAAAAATAATAGCTACTTTAAGGGCTCCATCGTGTCATCAATCAAATGCAGATGGCCCAATTAATATTATGCAAACTCAATATTTTCTGGGGAGAACTTCTAGCAGTTAGGGTCGCAACAGAAAATGCCTCCCAGGAAATAAAGGATAATCAGGCTAAAAAGGCTCAAAATCTCCCGAGGAAAAACTATAAATGTCAGTTTAGAATATAGTGTCATAGCTCTAACCCTCTTTCACCAAAAAATATTTGGGACTCCAAAAGAGCTTAGCAAAGGCAGCTCAGTTTGTGTGATGAGCAAAATAAAAAGAAGATCAAACACATTCATACAGCTACACATTTAGAAGTTGTGTAACATATAAATCAGAACAGATATATTTTTTCCAGAGTCTAATAAAAACATAGAATGTGACCTCCATTATGGTGTGATGACCTTCCTTGGCTGTTACCGAATTCTGTACATGCTACCTAATAAGATTAACTAAAAGCATGGCATGAAAAGCAAATTTCTTTCTCCAGGACAAGCTGAACAATGAAGGATCATCTTGCCAAACTTTTGATGCCTGCAGTGAATGTGTCTTCAAGTGAACAAATAACCCCAGGCTTCTTTCTAGCACTAGTGAAGAGAAACACATTTTAAATGCGATTCACCTTGGCTACCTTAGGAAATAGGTAAATTAAATCCTAAACTTGCCTCTTTCTACTCTGTCATCTATTGCTATAGTGACAGAGTCATTAGCTCAAATCATGTGTAATGTGAGATAATTTCCATCAACTATGAATAAACTGATGTCACCAGATGTTCAAAAGAATTGTATCAAGCCTTGAAAAATCATGTCTTAAAATACAGCACATTAAGTATTCAGTAATGGATTTGCTTTCTCTGCCTTTTACCTAGAAAATATTCCTTAGGCCTCTTGACCTGATTTCAGCAGGTGCTTGTTTGCTCTGCTAGCTCTGAGATGTAGGAATAGTAGCCACTGGATGATCAGGAGAAACTTAGCTCTCAAATCCAGCTTCCTTTGGGAACATCCACCTGGACTTTCTGTTAGGGCTAACGGTACCATTACCTTCAGTATCATTCTTCAGACAACTCTGCATTTTCTGTATCTTTTATAAAAAAGAAACTAGTTCCCAATTTCTTCTACACCTCTTTTTTTAAAGGCCATGGAATCAAATGCTTCACTTCGCATATTAATTCATATTAATTCATAAAATCATAGAATCATAGAATGGTTTGGGTTGGAAGGAATCTTAAAGATCACCTAGTTCAACCCTCCCCCCCGCCATGGGCAGGGACACCTTCCACTAGACCAGGTTGCTCAGAGCCCCATCCAACCTGGCCTTGAACACTTCCAGGGATGGGGCATCCGTAACTTCTCTGGGCAACGTGTTCCAGTGCCTCACCACCCTCATAGTAAAGAATTTCATCCCAATACCTAATCTATATCTATTCTCTTCCAGTTTAAAACCATTACCCCTGCTCCTATCAATTGCCTGGTAACAGTATAGATCAACAATGTCTCCATGAAGCAAAAATTAGAAATAAGCCAGCTTCTTAAGCACAGCATTATAAAAATGAACCAGATCTGGTAATGTCAAATGAAAACCTTAGCATATGCTCCAGTAATTAGAAGGAGAAACTTGTCCCAGAGTGTCTCCCAGGCCACTTGAACTACTTACCAGTGACTCCTGCTTGACACTTGCTAGTGATCCCACACTTGCTTGCAAGCGCACGTGTGTGTATGGGGGTCTGAGTGCCAACAACTGGAGTCAGACCGCTTGTCATTGGGCCCGTGTTTCCATGGGGCCAGCAACTGGGGCAAGTGAGCATATGCACACGCACAGAGTGAAATGAAAAGACACCATGTGAGTTTGATCATGTCAAAAGCAATTGTAAATAGCAAAATTTTGCGCAGACTACTCAAAACTAGACACTAAAATGTCTACATACACTATATTAGTGAAACAACTGCAAGTGAGGAACAGGTAACTGAAATCACCTTCTTTATGCTTTTAATTCCCAGGCAGATGGAGTGTTAGATGCATGATAAGGTGAATTACTTAAAATGAATAATTATTTGACTGCCTCTAATCACAGCCTATTGAATTTAACACAGCTTATGATTATCTTTACCACTGGGCAATACTGTGTGCTACTCTACTAAATGAATTAGCTACTCAAGCCTGCCACAAGAGATGTAAGAAATGGGGCCGTGCTATCAGTCAGCAGCTGCACCCCTGGGCTGGCTGGCTGCCCATTCCCCGCCTTCACTGTAAATCCACATTCCTCTTCTGCTGCTCAGCATAACAATAAAGCCAATCTACTTACAGACAGTAACAACCTCTTTCGAGATTTGCATGCACAGAGGTGATAAAATTACTTCAGAAAGAAGAATAAGACTAGCTCAGAAATCCCCTGATTGCCTTTTTTAAGTAGAGCCAATTTCTCTAGTGTGCATAGAGGAAATAGAAATCTTATCCCTATGAAAATATCTCAATAAAACTGTCTATTTGTTGTGCCTACGTCTCACCCTGCAGCACTGGAAAGCAAAACTTTATGGATGTGTAGACCTCAATATCCCAAACAATCAAGCAAAAAGCCTCTTGAAATGCAATGGCCTTGCCCTTCACTTCCCTCTTCTGCAGCAAACAAACATTCCCGTAATAACACAACACAACTGTGGTAAGGTGTGCTCAGCTGCAAGACCAAGAGGCCCTCTGGTAACAATGATGGAAACACCCAATGCAATGCATACTGCAAAAACTAAACCCAAGAAGGTTACAGCCATAAGGTCATGCCAACACCTATGTATTGGGCTGGGCTGTGTCTTTCCTTTGGGGATCCACCATTTAGATTCCACAGCTCAGCAGAAGAGATTCTAATAAAACACTTCAGTTTCTTTTTAATTCAGTTTTATAAACTGCTTCCTTAAAGGATTTTGAGGTTTATACGCTCATCTTGGCTACATGCCACCATGGGTGGATTCCCAGCTAAACTCTTCAGGGCTGTATTGATTCAAGCTATTCCAAATAACCATAAAGTTGCTCTTGAATTTTCATCTGTTGTCGCAGACTTGCTCTTTCTTTGTCAAGGCTTATAGTGCCCTAATACCATGGTCAACATCCCCCTTAATGCTTTGTTCTTCTAATAAGAATAATCCTCTTCCATTGTTCCTTCTAATACTTTTTTCTGGCATTAGTAATATGCAAATACTGAGCTGAAGATTATTATACTCTATTTTTGCTGGCTGTTTTCCTGAGAAATGTATTCTATTTATGGCACATGTTGACACAGCTGGTTCCAGTTTTCCTTCTTATGCATAGCAATTTGGGGAAGCCTGCCATACTGCTGTATGTAAAAGCAATCATGCCAGGCTTTTGTTTCAGAGAGCACCCCAGCATTTGGGTCTTTTCTACTGCCTGGGGAGGTCATCCTTGTGTTCACTTGCCAGATTGTCCTCAGCTTCCTCAGCAGATTTGTAGACCCATCACTGGGGTCATGGCCAAGGATAATACTAAGAGGGAGACAATGCTTCTCCAGCCTAAGGCCGTGTTCTCCACCCTCTATTCTGGAATAGGAGTGTCCACACATGGAGTTAATCAGGGATAAGTCCCTATGCAGGCAAACCCTCACACTGAACGCACCACTCTGGAGGATGCTGAGGCCTCTAACCACATCCTGGGCACTAGACGTCCACCACAGATTCCCTCAGTGTTGCGCCTTTATGCTGCACTCTAAACCTGAGCCTTCAGTCTTGGCAAAGATCAAAGAGCACGTACCCAGAGCTCTGCTATTAACTTAAAGACGATTATGAACGTGACAGCTGTCATACTTCACCTGCACATTTTAAAAGCCTTTGAAAATAACTAATTAATCTTCACAGTACTGGTGTAAAGAAGGCTATCAAATGGCTCACACTGCAAATGTTTCACACCTATGTTTAATTGCTGGGTGTGTATGTGTGTCAGGAAAACCATGCTTTATTTTTTCTCTTTCTAGCTGAGATGGCAAAATACTGAAGGGTTTGTGATTTGCACTTTTTTTGTGGGAAAGCATGGGGAGCGATTGGGAAAACGATTCAATGTGATGACCCTCTGAATTCCTGTGGGAGGCCATGTCGAAAGCATACTTTTTTCTACTTTCACATTTTTGGGCAAAATTAAAGGCGAAATTCCAAGTTCAATTCCCAGTTACTGCTGTGTAAAACTGGAGTAGCTCCACCAAAACCATGGGTATTACTCTAGATTTATGCTGCTCTGAGATCAGATTTTGGACAGCAGGCTTTGTGGTCAGTGCTTGACTATAAAGCTTTTCAACTTAAGGGTTTTGTAATCATCTCTCCCAGAATTCTTTTCAGATGAACTTCAGAAGGCACTTCAGACAATGCTGCATTTTTTTTTTAAAGTCTGCATGTTGGTTAGTGAGCAAATGTAAATGAAATCTTACAAGTACAGAGTAGAATAAAACTAGGGAAAGGAAGCAGCAAGACTGAGTTACTTTCATTTGCTCATTTGCTGATACCCATATTTGGGTCTGCTCAGCAAATGCTAGAGATGGAATCACCCCAAAAAATTTTAATGAACCGATCAAATTAAGTTCAGTTAAAAAAAATGGATAAAATTACTTTTTATGCTTTAAAAAGGCAGGGTTTGCACTGGAGAAGCATTGGGTGTGACCCAGAATTTGAGGGCCTTTGAGTTGCACCATCCCTCAGGGCTTGGTCACGACCCACATGTCTCTCTTGCCTAGTCCTCCTCCTCCCAGGTGCAATGTCACCTCTTGTGATGTCCACAAACAGGCTGTGCCATGGGGATCTGTTCCAGGCGCTCATTCCAGCACCAGCATGGTCTCTGTCTCCAGCCCAGTCAGAGGCATTGCTTCCACAGCGGGTGAGGATCTGACTCAGTATTTTCATTTAATCTACTGCCTATTAACACCAATGTCTGAGTATTGGTTTGGGTACTGTGAAAATAAAAAAATGGAGACCGTAAACAAGCACTCAAGAGAACACCTCTCCTCACCCCTTCCTAGTCTCAGCTTCCCTTATGTTTGCCTAGGGTTGCAATCAGATGGCCCCAATTTCTTTGGTGAGGCAAAGGGTGGCACAAAAGCTTGAGTATAAGAGGGGGTACAATGGCTTCTCCTGCATTGGCCAGAGGCCTGGCACCTGTTTAAAGCAGCCAGAATTGAGAAAACCACGTACATCATCATTAACTCCACTTATAGCCCTGGTACCAACTGCAGGAAAGGCAACAATTAATGTGTCAGGGATAATAAAACATCCAACCATACCAGTGTGCATTAATCAACTATCCACTAGTCGCAGGGATGTGGAAGCAATGCCTGTTTGTATGTTCTTAAGGACTTGTACTGGTAAGAGTTGTAATCAGTAGCATCCTGCTCCTCTCCCAGGTGCTGGGGGAGGCAATATGGTGCTGCCTAAGGACAAAAGCATCCCAAGGACTGCAGCCCAGCTGCAGAGAGTTATCACAAAGTGCTCCCTGGATGTAGTGTTTGCAGCAGGAGGAGCACTGTACAACAGCTGAGACAGTGGAAGGAGCTGGATATGTTGCTATCGTTTCACTTTCCATGGTGTACAGATAGGATAGGGTAACTGCGAATCCCATTTGGTTTTCTAAACCTCACAAATAGGAAGTCACCTGTAGCTTAATTTCTGCTGCTGTGAGAAAGTCAGCATTTGGTTCTTCTAAATTTTTGAGCCTTCGACAGCAGTCTGGAGTTTATTTATACATTCCTCTCACTCTTGCCCTCTCTCTCACACACGCGCACTCCACCCAGATCCTATGAGGCTATCTTTAGACTTGCAGGCAGTTTGGATAGTTACTGGAAATCACAAGCTTCTTGCATTTTAATTTCAAGTCTTAAAAAAACCCACAAAAAACCACCCTACAAAATGAATAATAACTGAATCATAAGTTATTAAAAATCTTGCAGGCTGGAGGCTTATGCATTTTCAAAAAAGCTTGAGCTGTTTAACTTTAGCTGCTTTTTCTGGAAGTTTCCCTGCTACCCCAGTCAGTCCCCTTTAGTATCCTGCTATGCAGTGACACAATGACAGTGGATATGACAGAAGTTGAATGAATCGTGGGAAAGATCAGAGAATATGGCTACTGGGGAAAATGTGATGGCTGTGTTGGACATGCACCACTGCGTCCACATTGAGTCTGGTATTTAGGAATGGAGGAGCACAGGGAGAGGAGCAGAGACGTAATGCCTCTTGTGAAATGTCCTGTCTCCATCCAGCAATCACTTCTACAGTTGGGTTACGAACATATTACCAAAAGCTCAGAGCAAAGCAGACACTGAGCTTTGCAACTAGCCAGAGATTGAGTTAACATTTGCATGTTCATATGAGTTAAATTAATTTGAATTAGTCTTTTAGCCTTCGTATTTTCTAGCACAGCTACTATATTTGAGCCTGACCATAGCTCATTCTATCCATATATTCAAGTATTAACATATACAGGGCATATTTTCAGGGTGACATATGACAAAGCAGTTACATTTTAGTTGGCTGTGCTGAAAACTTACCTTTTAAACACTACAGAGCATCACGTCATGTGGTGCAAGCTAAGCTTCACTGGTGTCTTTTCTCAATTATGGACGTTGTCTTAGAATCTTGCTGTGCCACCAGACCTCATCCAGCTCACATCTCCCCTATGGAAACAGCTAGTTTCCACATGCATTTTAATCTGAAATGTTGCTGTATGGCCCCATAGTTTTAATTACCTTGCTGTGAGGTCTTGTTTCCTTCACCGTTTCTTTTTTATTGCTTGGGAGATCAACATCCATACCCCACATCTGTCACCTACCTAACTCTTGGGAACAAAGGTTGATGTCATTACGGTTTCCAGTGGCGTGTCAAGCTGCCAGTCAACCTGTGTGTGCCTCTTCCCCACAACTTATTTTTCTTTTGATGAGAGTGATCTGTTCTATACCTCACCACAGGCAGTGGGGTAAATCCTTTTCCTGCACCTAGCATGGCTACAGCTCGTGCACTCCTTTGCCAGGGTCAGCTCCACAGAGAAGGCCACGGCCCCAACAAGTACAAAGCAGTCTGTGCCTCCAGGCAAGGTGAATGTGAAGCATCCTACCTTGGCTGGTTTGTACTTATTGCTGATAGCAGACCTGAAGGAAACTGGCTGTACGATAAAGCTTGTAAAAAAAAAAAAAAAAAGAAAAAAAAGATAGCTAAGTCCATCAGCCACTTCAGTTGCACTTGCAAGGGGAAAGAAGCACTTCAGATCCTCATTAAGATACAGTTTTAAGTGTTTGTGCTTGTTACAGAAGCAGATCTGTGTACTGCAAGGCATGCCCATTCAATTGCGCCAGCTCACTGCCACAAACTCCCATTCACAAACTCTTGGATTTCCTTCATGCTTTCTTATTCCTCTCCGGGGGAATACAACTGCCTCTTAGATGTCAGCATTTAAATATAATGATGATAAATGCTGTATAAAAGATGAAGGAAAGGATGAAGGCAGCCAGAGTATATATGATGGGAAAAATTTAGTCTCTTGCCACCTATAGTGATTAAAACTTTCAGAGTACTTTTTGAGATCATAGCTATGTTCACTCTCCTTTCCTGGCCAAATTTCAAGTTAGACAGCATGCTGTCAGCTACACTTTATTTACAGCTTTTTATAGAATGCAAATTTTTCCTTTCACTTCCTCTTCTTTGAAGTTGAGCACTTCCAGTACTTGCTCGGTCCCATCCCAGGGGTGGTTGGATGATGGTAACTACTCACACAGAGGTGTCACTTGCAACTGCGTTATTATCCCTGCAAATGGTAACACGACTACAATACAAATCATACCTTCTGCCATGTCAGTCCTTATGTACCTTCACGCACTGGTGTTTTATTAGAACATATTATTGTGGTTGCTCTTGCCATGTCCCAAATTCAAAGGCAGGGTAACAGTCACAACTAGAGGAAATTATGTTGGACAGGTATTCCCCATCCCTAGAGGTATTTAAAAGACAGGTAGATGAAGTGCTTAGGGACATGGTTTAGTGGTGGGATGGCAGTGTTAGGTTAATGGTTGGACTTGATGATCTTAAAGGTCTTTTCAAACCTAAACAATTCTATGATTCTAGGGTGAGATGAATGAGTGTGAGATGCTGCAAAGCCGCTTGCCAGGGCTGAGCTGGAAATGCCCCTGTAGAGGCAGAGTAGGATGATCTGGGAGAAAAGAAGCACATTTTCTCTCACACTCCTGGGATCTGATTTTCCTGCTACCCTCTTCCATGTGCTTTCCTCTGTATGTAGGTGTTTCGATGTGAAGTTTATAGTAATGAGTGCCCATCCTACCCCTTAATTACCCCAAGGCCCAAGGCAGCAGCTTAGCCTTCTCCTAGCACTTCATAAATGGGGCTCACATTCCCAAGAATGTCCCAAGGTCTCATGAGCAAGGCCTGAAACTTGCAGACTTCATGACTATTTTGAATACTCATTGAGGTGGGGATTGCAAAGTGGTCTTTTTGCTCAAATAATGATGCAGTCTGAGACATGGTGATCCTGTCAAAAGCTAATTATAGTTCTCTGAACTACATAAAGGAAATAAAATTAAAAGAAAAAAAATATGGTATGTAGGTGCTACTGGTGGCACAGTATCATTTCCCTCTATTGTGATAACATGGAGACAAAAAAAATCACGGTTTGACAGACATCAGCCATAACATACTTCCACCACTATCTGCAGTTTTCATGTTTGTGAGCTTTGCTTACAGACACTCAGAAATTTCTCAACAGTGACCTTTTTCCATTGCTTTTTGGTGTTTCCCATTTTCCTTCCATTTTTCTGCTCGTTTTCTTTCATTATTCTTCCTGTTTTCTCTTGAGGCATTCTGCTATCTACTCACGGCTTCATATTATTTCCTCTCTGTTCACCCCATGCTTATTTTAGATGCCTTTTCCTTCCTCTTACTTATTTTTTCTATCAATTTCCTATATACTCCTATGTCTTCCTTGTTTTCCTCCACACTTTAGCCAGTTGTCTACTCAGAAACCTCTAATATTTAGACATTGTGATATGAATGTGATTCATCAAAAAGATGTAGAACCCAGAACAGTTTCAGCCTCATAAACAGTGCCCTCATCTGATTATGACAGCTGCAACATTTGCTACTACTTTCCACCATATTTTTTCCCTAAAATAGAAAATCAGGTCCCTGACTGTCTGCAGCACAGGGTCATAAAAACCTCCATGTCAGCACATGGGAAGAAGTGGGGCATGAGGAAGGAAAAGCCACTGAGAGGGGTGGCAGTGCCTCTCTGACCAGCTCTGAGCCTGCAGGGACAACTTACGCCAGTCTAAACTGATGATGAAACCAAGTCTTTGCTCAAGGTGACCTCTTTGTGCCTTGTCATCATCAGTAGGTATGTGAGGAAACTGAGCTCAGGCCCAGGACTCTAATTTCTCAACTAAAAGGTATGAGTATTCAATACAGTGTTTTCACTTTTTTCCAAGCTCCAGTCAAGGCTTCTCCTGTCTGGCATTACAGAAATGAGCTTCTCCTCCCCTAGTAAAAAACCACTTCAAACTTACAGTGACTTTGCTGTAGGTAGGCTAATAGTAGAATACATGCAATCCTCTCTCCATGGTTTCTGCTTTTCTTTTTCTACCTCTCTGCATTATCTTCTGCCTGTTTTCCACATTTATCTATTTCCTGGAGGTAAATATCAAAAGTGTAGAGGGATCAGAATGAAGTAATGGAAGAAAGTAGAGAGCAAATAAAGCAAATCAAAACATTAGTAACTACTCTAGCAAGCTCTTTTGCACTCTACATGGTTACTGCAAGTTAAATCACAGCCACATGAAAAAGGTCCACCTGAATTTAAAATAAACTGTTCTTTTTTTCTGTAGTTTGATTTCACACTGCAGAATTTCAGTGTTTTATCCCTGCTGCTCCATTTCATTGGGACTGTGAAAAGAGAAACCTTTGTTAAATCCCACAGATTTTACAAAAATTCTATACGGGCTTACTGTTTGCCTTTGAAATAGAGTGTGCAAATTTTTTTTATAGTGTATGTATAGTATTGCTCCTGGATACCCTGGTACTGTAACAGAGAAAACATATGTGGTTCATTTTGCACAGCAACAGTGTACTTTTTAGCTCAGCTATATCCAATAGGATTCAGCACTTGTCAGCGGTCTGTGGAGCTTCCTGTGAAATCCTATGGGATTTTATAAAAGGAATATAAAGTTTTATCAATGTTGTTAAAATAGCCTAGTCAAAAGGATATTACTGTCTATAAAGATTGATGAGAAACTGCAGGTGTCTATCCTATTGTGCTTTTTAATCCCTTGCAGCTCTGCACCTTGCAACCACACAGAAGTAGCTGAAACAGAGGAAAAGAATAGGGAAGTAAGGATAAAATACATTCATACAGGACAAAACTATAGCATTCTCCATACTTGGCAGATATTTATAATGCAAATTTAGCAAGCTTTATATATTTTTTTGTTTTATTTTTTTATTTTCTTTTAAAATTGTTTTTATTGAAAATCAAGGGTCTGATCCAATCCTGTTCTGCCATCAGCCAGATTCCCAGTGAGTTCAGTAGGGTTCAGAGTCCTTACTAAGGACAGATGCACAAAGGACAGCCACAAACAACTAAGAATTCACTCAGCAGATCTACTGAGGGTGCTGATAAGATACAACCCATCCCAAACTGCCAGTATCCTGAAGCTTGAAAATGTTGTATTATTACATCCACAGCCTAACCTCCAAGATACTTTTGCAACCACTATATGCTGTACAGTGGCTTGTGTATAGATAATAATAAAATAATAAAGATAAATAATAAATTAATAAATATTAAACAATAATATCTAAACTGCAGCTGCATCTCAGTAGCTCATGGTATGACACCCAAAGGAGCATTAAACCACCCAAGATGCCAGCAGGATTCTTAACTCCTTTCAGAAAGGAAAGCAAACTAGATTTATGTTCACATATCCTCAGCATTCAGCAATCAACAATCCAAAGCAAGACAAGCCTGAAAAGATGGATCATCCTTAATCCACTGCTTTGTGAATGCATATTGCTAGAGACACAAAGGAGGGCTTTTTATCTTAGAAAAGAAGACACATAATTTTCAACCAGTGATCTGTGGAGTGTTGGGGGAGAGGAATGTATGTGTGCTTCTCAGTGCTCCTGAAATGATGACCAAGATAACAAACCCATACATGTTTTATAACTCTTTACATACAGATGAAATTTCTAAGGGGTCTGTACCGATTCAGAAAAATGGATGTAAAGGTCTGTGCATTGAAACAGACTGAACTAAAGGGACTGGGTGGCTTCCCATTAGGGGAAGGGTGGTGAGCTGGAAAGGATTTCAAGTGCCATCCAGTATTAATGACTTTACAGTGATGTAGAATTGCTGGTTTGTAATTGGGATTGCTACCAGAAAACTTTGATCCTTGATGGTTTAACACTATCCCAGGAAAGTTCTGAGTGCAGGCAAGTGCGATTGAGTGAAAGTGGATGCCTTTTTGCTTTCCTGTGTTTGGTGGCTTGAATCTAAATCCCCATTGGAAATTAATTTAACCTGCTATAACCACTGCAAGAGCCATCACCCTTTGACTCAGATCAATGCTGAAGAGGTACAAAGAACAGCCTGCGAAATGCTTGCACCAGATTAGGGCTCAAATATGTCGTTAAAAATATTCAAAACACCTCCCTGCCAAGGACCGTTCTTTTGTGTGTGTAAAATTTCAGACTCCAGAGGTGGCCTGTCACACACCACATGCCACTACGTCTGACGGAGAAGGCATGGTTGGTGTGTATTGTTTTAATGAATAGTTTAAAGGCAGAGTTCAAGTGTTTAATTGTCTGGTCTTCATTTGTTTAAGTTGAACCTTCTGTAGTATTTTAATCTATATGGCATGTCTTCATACCATGCAGGTAGATTGAAAAAGCATTGGTATGTTTTCAGACACAGCGCTATGAAATAACCCCTTCTCAGGTGTTATCCAGTGCTTCTTAAAAGTCATTCATGCCCTTTCCCCAAAGCTTTGATCTAAAGACACTTCTATACAATTGGATGATTCTTTAGAGAATGTGTTTGATATACATGCCAAGTCCCTTCTTTACAGAAACCTTGCTTCAGAAATCGTGGGAGTGATATGAAAAAGTCTGAAGCTTTTTAAATGTTGATGTGACATTTAGCCAATATTTAAGCAGCTCAAAATGAGTTCAGCATAACCAAGAGAAATGTATTTTTCAAAGGAAAAGAAAACAGCATATGAAGAGTATTGCAATGTGTCCACTTTCAGCTGACACCTGTATGCAATACCAGTATTTTTTAATACATAGTATTTCATTTCTTACAAACAAGAGTCACCCAAAACCACAGCACTCTGAAATATTTTTTTAAAATGGGAAAAAAGACGTCGTATCTTTTCCTACCATTCCAGAAAGAAACTGGGGGATTAAATGAACTACTAGATTCTGAAGACTTTTGAGTCACCAGCTAGAAGGTATGTATGTTGACTATTGTAGGTCAGGATTTCTCTTTTCCACTTCAGAACTTCTGCTGGCCTTCTTTACAGTGGCCAGTTACAAACCCAGGAGAATTCTCCTTCTCCTGTCTGACTGCTGTCTGACAGATTCTTTGACTTGAATGGGTTTTCTTTCAACTTGAGTAGTTCTAACATTTGATATCACACTTACAAATCTGGTTTACATTACTTTATATTTATAAGGGCTATTATTTTCATGCTTGTTATTGGTGTCATTGGAAGTGAATGATGCATACATAGCAAGTAATATTAACCAATCCAGTTCTGCAGAAAGGTTGGTTATTGTTATTACCTAAGCAAATTGAAGCAGCAAATGTTTCTGTGGCAGGAAGCTGGAGCTAAAAAAAAAGTGCATGATTAATGAGGAACCTTTTTTTTTAGCATTCTGGACAGTAAATGTCTGGAGGAAATAGTCAGGAATGGTGATCTAATCAAATGAAATGACGTGCCGTGTCTATTCCCTGACTCAGTTTCCTCACAGTAAGACAGGAATACTCGTCGTCTATTTTACAACCTACAGGATCTACTAGATCTTCCTAGTTCCTGTATGTGATGGCACACCAGCAACCTCTGCCCCTGTGACAAGATATGGCCACAAGGGTCAGCCAGTATTGATTTCTTTGTAGGGCAGGGCCACCACATTTGCAAAGCATTCAGCCAACCATCCTGACCCTACAAATTTTCTCATGTGGGTAAGAGCCACAGAATCAGAGGTGCCAAGATGGCAGGTGACCATACCAGAGGAGAATGATATCGTGGAAGGATTCTCAAGTGAAAACCATAGGCAGGGTCTGCGGCTGCTCAGGCACCTGAGCTGTGGCCTGGGACAGAGCCAGGCTGTGCTGCACTGCACAGGGTGTGGCGCTGGACCAAGGAGTGCTGGCCTCACTCCATCCCCAGACTCAATACATCCGCAGGCTCGCTTTCTCCCATTGCTGAGGACAGCAGCATGGCCTCATAGGGGCCTTCAACTGAGCCCACGGTGGGAATCCCACCTGAACTGCTTGAGAGCTGCCAATGGCTTAGGAGACAGCTATGGGCCTTCCATGTTCCAGCAGAAGGGCTTCCTATATTAGCTGCTCAGTAACAAAAATAGAAATAAATGTTTATCTTAGAGATTAAAAACAGCAGATGTTGTGTTCATTGTGAAATAAATAGAGCAAAACCCAGGAAGATGCACAATTTGATGTGCAATGTGAACCAGATTTCCTTTCAGATTATATCTTCTTTGCGTGGTCTGGGCTTTTGAGGTCATCTCCATCTGGACACTGGGTAATTCTATCAGAAGATTCACTTTGACTCAAGACCTCATTTATCTTTCAGAGGTAGTACAATAAATCACAGCTTTGTGAGCCATAGTACAAGACAGTTGCTCTGCCCTCCACCTTGCTCATTGCTCAGACTGACAAGAGCACATCTGTCTCCAAGATCTGGAGCTGGTCTTTGCTCTCCTGGCAGTCTGGCCCCAGGAGCGTGAGCAAGAGCCAAGCAACTGAAGCAGAAATAACACCAAGTGGGAAACAAGTCATTTCCATGCCATTGGAAATGCATGTGCAAAGAGTGACCATGTGTAGCCTGAAATTGTGTTGTGAATAAATATTTCAGATACCATTCTTAGTCTGAGTTTGTTGCTGACTGTGGTCCTGTGCTGAACAGTGGTGTCACTGAAGTTCAGTATTCAAATTCAGCTGAAAAATGGCAGCAATGCACATTTTCTGCCAATTTTAATTCAAGCTTAGCATGGAATTCTCTAGACACACTACATTTTGGGGAAGAGGGATTGTTTAATAGAGCAAGTCAGGCAAGTGGGATTAGCCAGCAAGGCATCTCTATCAGCAAATACATTTTCTCTTACAGGGACTCCCCAAGGGACAACTCACTTGAATTTATGGGTTTGTGAATTGCTGTGTCTCCATTGTCTTGCCATGGCCAGGACTACCTGCTTTGAGGGTGGCACAGAATTCAACATATATTTAGACAAATATAGTGTTATCCAATAAATAAGAACCTGGATGGACTTAGACGACTGAAAATATAGAAGAACTATATAGACTGGGACTGGAATGAGGTAAATCAGAAGAGATATTATAGTCATTGAGAAGATCATGAATACCTTGAAGAGATTTGGGATGAGACTATTTCCTTTTCCAATATGTGAACAAAGTACTTTTAACTTATTAAGTCTTGCACCATAGGAACTTAGGTATGCAGAAAATTACATGCGTTTAAGAAGCAACTAAACATAATGATGGCAGAGAAAGCCACCATGGGTTATTGAATAAAAACCACCCCTTTGATTCTGAAGATCTGCAGATTAATGGATATTAGGAGCATGTGAACAAATATTTATGTATGCATCTTCTCTTGATTTACATTTTGGGTAGGTATCCAATACTGGCCACTGGTGGACACAGGATGATGGGGTAGATGGACCTTTGCCCCAGTATGGTGCTTGTTACATGTCTACCTTTTTAAATTGCTGCTGGAATTATCCCACTCTTCACAGGTATATATATCCTATGTGCAGACGGTGTGGAACAGGGTATCTTTAAAAATCAGTGTTAATGTGGAAGAGATGGCAGTATTTTTTATGCTATCAGTGGGATACATACACACCCAAATGTCTTAAAACTGTCACCCAAGTGAGAATTTTTTAAACATGCTATGTCTCTGCCACGTACAACACATTTTTCTATGAATGAGCCTGTCTACTCAGAAGGAAACAGGTCTAGACTAAGAAAGGCCTTGAGAATCTTAGAAATAATGTGACTTCAGGGTAACATATTCAAATAGCACACTTGGCTTTGTCAATTTGTGTAATGCTTGAAAATCAATATGTCATTTTGTCTTGATAAAGGCTAAGTGCAGATAATGGATTACATGGATTATTGGGCTGTAATGAAAATGGTCCCAGGAGAGCACAGATGCACAAAGATGCATGCAAGATTTGGGTCTACTCAGCAACAACTGAAAATACTTTTATTTCTGAAATGCAGATCATGATCTGACTTCTTAACACAGTGATCCAGCATATGGCTTACAGTGCGGTTTTGGAGGGGTAATCACAATTGGCTGGTTATTTTCTTCAATGTCAAGGAAGATATGTAACTTCTCCCAGTATCATTCAGTGTATGAATATTTCAGCCTTCCTGGGTTAACACCTTAGCTTTGCTGGTGACAAGTATGTCACAGTAAGCACTCTTTTCCTCATTTTAAATAATTCAGACATTGTATCCTGCAGATGAAATGACAGAAGTAATTTAAAAGCATTTTCCAACGGTGATTCCTGGTTTACCGTTGTTAATTTCTGATCTGTGAACTATTTCTATGAGATCGCAACAGAAAAGCAAGCCAATTGTCAGCAGGCTTAAATTCTCTCTAAATGAACTTCATGCTCATGAACTGCACTGGAAAAGACCAGGGAGATCTGCAAATCAAAAAATCAAATAGGATCAATTTGTGCCATTTCAGCTAGAACTTTCTAAATACTTAATTTTGTCCAAAAGCCACCCTTGTTTTATAAAAGGGGCCAAGGAAGTGATTTCCTAATTAATTCAATACTACTGTAACTGCAGAGAAGCAGGGAAGGGTGCACTGTGCTTTTGTTAAATATTGCTCAATACAGGCAACAGCATACGGAAACTGATGCCTTCCCTATGTTTTAGCTGTTAATGCATAAAACAGCACAAACATTCATGACCTAATGTCTGGACAAGGAACTTCCACACTCTCTCACTTCTTTCTTTCAGTTTGGAACTTGTCGGTTTTTTTTTTTTTACTCACGCTACCTCAAAATATCATAATAAAGAAAAGAAGGAAGAAAAATAAATTTATGCAGCAATGAAATATAAAAGATCTTTTTTCACACCTTCTGAAGTACCACAGCCAAAATCTAAACCTTGTTAAATGTGAAGACAGGTTGAATAATAATTTTAATTTAAAAAAAATTATCAATTATTTATGTGCAGAGGAATTTCCTCATTGGTCAGATGAATTACTCATAATGAATAATTCCTGCAACTCCATTAAATAATTTTAAATCATTGAAACTCCTATGCCAGGCTGCCCAGATCCCTCTTCTAAGACCCTGATCACTCTAAAGTGATGTGATCATCTACAACACTAGTTCTGAATATTTAAAACATACTTTTAAAATTCTGTCCCTATTGAAGGGTAGAATAGGCCAGTATGGAATCAGGAACTGTACGTATATAAATCAGGCTCTTTCCACTTAGGTGAACTAATCTGAATTCCCCAGGAAGTGAAGAACTGCCTTGGTTTCTTCATTTTTAAATGCGGGTCCTCATTTGTATCACCAGAATTGCCAGATCATAGTACAGAAATAGTCGGTCCTTCAGTTCAGTTGTGTGCAGCTAAAAGATCAACCTTTCCTTGTTTCTTCAGGGGATCAGCCTACCTATTCTCTTCTACCTAAGCGAAATTACCCTGGGAAAAGTCTTTAATACTCTGCCTGGCAGGTCAAGGGGCACCTTGCTGAGAATCTGAATTTAGTGTAGACAAGCCTCAGCAGCACTTGTGGTGTGTGGCAGATGGACTTTTTTTTTGTCAGAAGACCAACTAACCCCAAGAATTATGACGTTTCATTTAAAAATGTATAAGAGCTAAGCCATTAGATTAGTAAACAGTTCCTGTTTGCTGGCAAAGGGGTCTTTTCAAACTTATTCAGCATTTTGTGTCAGATGCTGAATGTCTGTGGTCATAATCTCAAATTCCTGTTTATTTTCAGTGAGTCAGCTGGTTTTTTCTTTTTTTTGCAATAAAACCATGTAGTTTCACAGGGCTTGGTTTCCCTAGACATCGTACTTCTCGTGAGCAACAGGGCATAGGTCACTTCTTGTCTTCCTCAGTGCTGAGGGGTCATGAAAACCGCTCTGATCACTCGTTTCTCTCCCATTTCCTTCACAGCGAATATCCTTTAGAGCATTAACTGACTATTAATGCCTTATTTCACAAATATAAAATGCTCAAAAGCCATTCCCTTCTGGTCTTGCAGAAGAATTCAGTGTGAAGGAAATCAGGAAGCCAAACAGTACACGGGAACACATGTATTTTTGAAAGGTTGGCTGGCACAAGTCACTGAAGTAAACTCTATATGACTGTGAAGCCGCTGGGATTATGTATTCTCCTATCATCCTCTATCAGTTTAAGCAGTTTGCCTTTGTATTTTGCTGGTGTGAACAGTCTTTTCTCGTTTTTGACAATGAACAGAGTCCCAGCTTGATTTTATATGAGGAAATCTCCCTGGGGACTTTGCAGACCCGCAGAAGATGGGGCTATTGTTCACTGGGACATGACAATGCCAGACCAGTGGAATATACAGCTGCAAGCCACAGGGCACTGCTGTTCCTATGTTGTAATCTCCTCCATCAGAGTCTTCCAATGCAAAGGGGAAAAATCTCTTTTCAAAGAGGCTTAAGATTTTGGAGCTTATGTTCTTACTTAAACAGAGGGCCCAAGAACTCAAACATTGCCAAAGAAAGTTACGTGAAGTGGTCCTGTCTCATGCTGGACCAGCGGTGTACTGAGAGTTAACGTTGCACTTAAGTGTGAGGCACTTGGGTCATGCTAGGCAGACCAGAGCTAATGAATTAAATAGTGCTGTGGGATGGGCCTAGGCAGGGGCACTCAATGCTGATAGTTCCTTAGGATGGTCCTCAGCAAGATTTTGGTCCAAGATAACAAAGAGACTCCCAAAATTTCCTAGACATGGTAACTTCCAGTTGTGGCCATCACGTCTGGGAATGCAAGTGGGGTTAATAGGGCTGTGGGCTCTCCTAAGAGAATTGGCCTCTGTTCCAGAAAAAGATCTCTCTTATGCTTAATTTACCAGCATAAATGTAATCACCAAGTTGAGCTCTTACCTCAATGATTTCTGTAATTGTGATCTTCAGATTGTACGTTTACAATGGCTGGTACCTACAAATGATACTATGGCCCCTAAATCTGCTCCAGAGGATGCACAGCAGGTTAGGGGCCATCACTGTAATCCCTTGCTGTCTGCAAATCTTCTGACTTAACACTGGGTTAAATCCAACTTTTCCATCTTCCTTCTGAGGTTGACGCAAACAATGTGAGACCTTCTCTCTCCACCAGCACCTTCCACTGGAACACCAGAACTGGTAACTGCACAGGCGGGACTTGAGAGACCCAGCACATGGATTTCTGGACAGCTAACACAGGAAAATGGAACTTGCCTTTGGAAAAAAATAGAAGCACTGACAAGTTCTTGTGCTTTTGGAATGAAACTTAAAACTCATTTTTCCTGTATGGGAAGAGAGAACAAATACAGTCAACAGCAGCCCAATCCAAAGAAGCCAATAAGAGTTTTGTTGTTGATATTTTTATGAGCAGACTGCATATATTAAATGAACCACTCATAAAAATTGGTTGGATGGTTGCTTTTTTAAAAAAAATTTTGCTCTTCAGATACAATTGTAGCAAACACTCTTTTAAAAACCTGCCCTGTGTCAGAATACAGCAAAGGGGTGCAAGTTTCAGAAAAAGTGAATAGCATGTTGGCAGTCCTCTTTAGTCATTGCATCATTCACCTGAATCAACAAGGATCCTATAGAAATAAATAACTTTAAAAAAAAATAATAGCAAAGGGCTACCTTATTCTTTGTGACCTTTGAGAGTGCCTCGTTATTTAAGCAGCTGGGCAAAGATCTTTTCCTGATGTTGTCAATGCTCATTTTTTCCCCCTGTGTTTCCCTTCCGTTCTTTAAGCCTACATCAGACCACGGAAAAATAAAATCAAAAAGGAGAGGTACCTGTGGAACAAAAGGGAAAACAAAACACCATGGGTGTGGAGGATGGAGGGAATCTGTAACCGTGGATTCAGCTGTAATTTAGTGCAGTTTGTAGTTTCATCTTTCCAGAGTGCCCAGCAAGAGCCACATTGCACAACTCACCATGTGTCAATGAAAGAGAAACCCATGACTGTTGCAGCTAGGAAGTGTCGACATAACTGAGTTACTAAGAAAACCTGAATGTCAGTCATTCTCCGGGTTAGACACATTGCAGGCAAGGTCGCACAAGCTTTATTCACATTAACACCACTGCTTTTGTATTTTGACAGGGTCTACGACAATCAAACAAAATGCTTTTTTTTTTTTTTTTTTTGACAGTGCACAAAATGAATCAACGCTTTCCATAAACACGTTGAAAAGAAATATGTTGAGCCTGCAGCATGGCTATACCCTGTGAACAGAGGTTGGCTTTATTGCAAGGAAGCAGTCATTGCAGAGAATTGCCAGAAGGACAGATTCAGACACGTGTGGGTATCTTCCTCCTCCAGGTGCTATCACTACTATGCTTCTAATGCCCATGAAGTCATTAATCCTGTATTGAAGAATTCTCACTTAACATTGAAAAACCTGGACAACAAACTGTTTATGAGGCCACATCAAGACTACACCACTGATAAAGGAAGGAGTTAATTTTAACACCACACTTTGAAAAAGACATTACTGGAAGTAGCTGGATATATGGAAGATTGAACTCATTAAATTCAATTAAAGGGAGTTGGTGTTGCATGCAAGGGCTCTGTGGCATGAGCCAGGGAGGAGGAAGGCAGAGTTAGCTCTATCTTTGAGCATGATGAACAAGGCAAGACGAGGGATGGAAAAAGGCATGAGAAGGTGTGGGACCTCATACAGCTGTGGTGGTAGGGGTGGGTTCTTCCCCCTGTGGTGGGAAAGGAGGGGGTGGGTGCCACTGCAGGCCACAGGACCATCTGCCTGCTGCACGCCAGGGTGGTTTGCATGAGAGGCAGTGAGAATGCAAGCTGCAAAGGTGGTACAGCTGAGCCTGTACATCCGCCGTCGCACCCCAGACTGCTGCCGAGTCCCTCACAGGGACCTGTGCTTTCAGACCACCAGTTTTTATTCACATTCTTATATCCCCCTATTAACAGCAATTCACTTCCCACCATCTCCCACTTTCCCAAGAGTGGAATATGGCTGAATTCCATTGTTTTATTCAAAATAAAGAATGCCAAAATCCTTTAAAACATGAATATATAAATTTTTGTATCAGTTCAGTGAAGATGAAGATTATTGCTCAGAGTCAAGAAAATCGGGGCAAAGAGAAAATAAGGCGTAGGTGTTTATTTAGCAATTGGTTTTTGATACCTTCATTTTTAAGCCCTGAAGATGTGGGCAAATGTTCCCCCCCCACTAAAGCACTTCACCTAAAGATGTTGACTGAATCAGGGCCAGTCAGGATTGGAAGCCAGGATTTCTAAAATCTCGATCTTCACATTTAGCCACTCCTCATTATCTATTTCCTCCTTTTCAGAGCAACTGATCAAAGAGGAACCATAGATATACATGTTTTGCAAATGATGTTAAAATTGTGAAAATATTTGGGTTTATATTGAACTGATATGTGAGGAGTGTATGGACAAAATCTGAGTTGCTTCCCTTAATGTTCCTGCACACTGCTAAGCTTGAATCCTCTGCTTTCTTAATTGATACTAAAATACGAAATGTCCCTTTTATTTAAAAAGTCATTAGTACATCAACTTTGACTGAAGTAAGCATGAATGAAACAGAAGCTTGTATTTTCCTGTGGAAGCAGGTGACCGTCAGTATTTGCTATGTAATGAAAGGGGTCGGTTTCATGACGGAGAGATCTCAGGCAGAACTAACCACAAGCATGTCTCGTTCATTATTCACTGTGAAGTTGAGAGGGGAAAGCTAAGTCTGCCCTTTAAATTTGAAAGTTAAAGGTCACATTTGAAATATTTTGAAGTTATTAGTAAAATTAAGGTTCTTACACCTGCTATAACCCCTCAAATATATAAATACTCTGCTTTGACTATGTACATCAAAATATGTTTTCTTGCCATTACCAATGTAATCCAAGTATTTCAGGGTGTTGAAAAACACCTCATTTGGAGTAATTTATCTTTCTAATTGAACTACAAAACAGGTTTCTGCTGGGGTGGTATTATTATCTAATGACTCTAAAAAGCATAAAACTACTGAATTACTGAATCTAATTTAAATTCTCACTAAGAGAAGTGGTAGAATACCCACTACAAATATGTTCTTGCTCACAATATTTTTTTGTTGTTAATTTTGTGATTTAAAAGTTAAAAGAATTTTCTCAAACCTGATCTTATTTATTTTGTTGACATATCATGCTTACTAAGTTACTGCATATTTTTATCCTAGGAAAGGCTCACCTTTGTTCGGCTGCAACCTTCCCCTGTTATTTCCCCTACAGCAATAATTTCATTGCTTTCACCCTAGCAGTTTAACCATCACAATTCAAAATAGCGTTGTTGAAGGATAGGTAACCTTTTTTAAAAGGATTTGGCTTGGTTTTATTTGTATTTTGTCTCATTTAGTTTGACAAGTGCATTTATTTCCAGACTAAGAATCTCAGGACAACTGTACAGCACCCATCATGTGGGATTTAATATTAGAAATACAATACTGAAAACTTGACATTAGGGAGTCTCACAAGAATTTGTCGGGGGGGGCGGGGGGAACCAACAACAAACAAACAAACAACCAGAAACTCTCCACAGCTTAATGGTCTAAAAAATTAAATTAAGTCCATTCATTATGGAAATGTTACTTAGACCACATATCCCCCAGAGATTCTGGCCTCTTTACCAATTACTCTGGTAATTTTCAATGATATGGACACCTCTTCACCGGATACACAATACAGACTACCATCCCAATTTCATCAAGAACAGTAAAGAGCAGCAGATGGCTTCTTATTATGAGCCTTTTAGGAACTTGAACCTAAAGTGGGAAACAAAGTGTGCTTTTCTCCATTTTCCAAGAGCACGAGCGGCATACATAATGTGAAAACACAGGACAAAACAGCTATAACATTTCCCTCCAGTGTCGCAGACATTTCCTTGCCTTACTCTTTAAGGCAAGATAAGAAGTTCAATTCTAGTGTCATTTCCTTTTGAAAAGAAATATTAATTTCTTCTGTTTAGAAATGGGGAAGCATGCAAAGCACCTTCACATTGAGCATAGGAGAACTGCCATGCTCTCAGATCTGCTCCAGGGGAGGAGGGTTCTGCAGAGGGACCTGGACAGGCTGCATCGATGGGCCGAGGCCAACTGTATGAGGTTCAACAAGGCCAGATGCCGGGTCCTGCACTTGGGTCACAACAACCCCATGCAATGCTACAGGCCTGGGGGAGAGTGGCTGGAGAGCTGCATGGCGGAAAAAGACCTGGGGGTACTGGTTTACGGCCGGCTGAATGAGCCAGCAGTGTGCCCAGGTGGCCAAGAAGGCCAATGGCATCCTGGCTTGTATCAGGAACAGTGTGGCCAGCAGGACCAGGGAAGTGATCATGCCCCTGTACTCGGTGCTGGTGAGGCCGCACCTCGAATACTGTGTTCAGTTTTGGGCCCCTCACTACATGAAAGACGTTGAGGGGCTGGAGCATGTCCAGAGCAGGGCAACAAAGCTGTTGAGGGGTCTGGAGCACAAGTCTTATGAGGAGGGGCTGAGGGAACTGGGGTTGTTTAGTCTGGAGAAGGGGTGGCTGACGGGAGACCTTATCACCTTCTACAACTGCCTGACAGGGGGCTGTAGCGAGGTGGGGGTTGGCCTCTTCTCCCTGGTAACAGGCAATGGGACAAGGGGAAATGGCCTCAAGTTGTGCCAGGGCAGTTTTAGGTTAGACATCAGGAAAAATTTATTCAATGAGAGGTTTATTAAGCATTGGAATGGGCTGCCTGGGGAAGCGGTCAAGTTCCCATCCCTGGAGGTAGATAAAAGATGGATAGACAAGAGGGACATGGTTTTGTGGTGGGATGGCAGTTAATGGTTGGACTTGATGATCTTAAAGGTCTTTTCCAGCCTAAATGATTCTATGATTCATGTCACTGTGAGGACTGCCCTTGATGGGCTTTGCACAGGCAACTGGCTGAAGCCAGATGGTTACTTGACTCTCCCAATAGAAGTATTACTTACCAAAAGGAAGTGTAAGACAACCCTTCCAGCTCTGTTCTATCCTTCCAACTCCCACCCCAATCCAAAGCCTCACTAGACTTTGAGAAAAACATCCGTGATGACACATACTGAGTGCACTGGGGCCAACATTGAAAATCTAAGGTTATCTTTGGTTAGACTCCAAAGTGCCTAGCAGAATATTTATATAATAGCCTAATTCAAAGAGTTAAAGAGTATACTAGGGCTCTTTTGTTATTTTAGGAGAACTTTGGGGCACCAGCCTGCCTGTCAGAGCAAGGTGTGAGATAGGCAAGAGCCCAATGACCATTCCACCACCTCAGAAGTCCACATGTTTTGGCAGGCAATGCCCACCACCCTTGGAGCAAGACGCTGGAGATTGTTGGAATGGCAAAAAGCAGAGGCCAGGAAGGAGAGACTCCATGTGCTGTGCCCAGGAGGATGTGCTTGGCCATCAGGGTAGGCCAGTCTGTTCATTTCCCCTTCCCCAAGAAGATGAGGTGGGTAGGATCCCTTTGCTTGGCTGCTGTCATTCCTTTTTTGCTTCATTCTTTCACTTCTGCTTGACAAGGCTTGACTCAATCACTGAGTTCATAAATTTTCAGACTTTAAGTCTGTTTAAGCCTGTTGATGTCTTTGGGTTACAATATATATTTAAGCAAGACTTTCAGGCTTAATATGAAGACTTCCAGATAAAAAAAAAAGCACAATGAAGTTCCCAAGTATGTTTTTGCAGTAGTTAAGCTGTGCACTCAGAAATGTTTCCAGTTATTTCTAAATTTCTTCGCAGTCAGCATCAAAGTTCACTCTGCCTTTTTTTGTTACCTGTGTTACCTGTTAACCTTCCATGGGCCATCATCAGGCCAGATCTTGGTCATTCTTTTATAAACCAAAATAATTGCAGCTTATTAGTCTTCTCATAAGAGGGAGAGATTTGATGTCCTCAAATATTTGCTCTCACTAAATCACCCTGGTTTAGGTTCCTTTCCTACTTCAACTGCTTTTCCAAACACGGACATCAGCACTGAAAAATCTGCTCCTTTGTGTTCCCATCAATGCAGTACTGAGATAATACTTCTTCCTTAAACCACTAGAGCCAAGGATTATCCTCTTTGATCTAAAGCATTGAACAGCAGATCAGGCCGAACTGGTTTTCTACTGTCATCTGTAGCCATCTGTAGCTCCTGTTCAGTGTCACTGCTTTCTAGGAGGAGGCCAACTCCACTTTGACTTACAGGCTTTTCCCTCAGATATAGTTATGTGTGAACATGCTTGGAGGTTTTTCAGAAGTCCAGTCTCCCTTGCAACTGAAGCACAATGAAGAAAAAAAGGGTTCAAAAGGAAAAAGCCCAATAACTAAGAGTACCACAAGGAAGAGGAGAGGGAGGAGAAAGGGGAGCAGGGTGGTAATAGTATTTAAATTTTTCAATCACAGAGCATGTTTTAGACATAATTCTTCATTCTTCAGTTAACTACAAAACCTCAGATTGCTCCTGTGTAGCTGTTTTACACATTTCAGTCTTTCGGTATATGCAACACTGAAAACTTCCTTGGACTCAGAATTGTTCTTCTTCCTTTCTAGCCTGGTTTTCTAAGGGAATAACCCCTGTGCAACCATGCCATCTGCCTGTCTGCCTCCCAACTCCAATTTCAGTGCAACAGCCAACTTAAGCTGACTTTGAAACAGGTGAGAAGTTCTCAAAGATGCTAAGTTCTTACAAGTTCATCGAAATTTGGCAGCCAAAAAGAAGAAAGAAGCCAAATCTATATCTCATGGTGAGTGAAAGACAGACCAAACTCAGCATCTTCTCTATTTGAAGAGGCGGCGGCCATCTGGCCAGTGTGCAGGCACATTTTGGCTGGTTTGTCAGGGCATGTGTAACTCTGAATCAGCCACAGGACATGCTGAAGCTTTCCTTCTGTAAGATATGTGGGAAGGAGCTGAAGGTGAACCTGAGGAAGGGCAGGACTAGGGCCTACAAAACATACATTCAGGGAAGCCAGACTTCATTCATCTTGCTGCTCCTCATCTTTCAGTGATTCCTTTTAAAGAAATGACCACCTTGTTAATGAGGACAAGGAAAGGAGAACCACTGATGATTTTGGGGCTCAGTGCCAGATCATGAGTGGTTTTAGTTGGGTATTTTACAACAATAAGGACTATCAGCACAGCCGAGACACTAGGAAATGCCATGAGATCCCAGAAAACTCAGTGGAGAGGTGACAGCATTATACTAATACGCCTTTTGTGCCATCTTGGCCCAAAGCATAGTCATCACCTCACACCATCCTTGCCATATGTAAAAGATGGCTGTGCAGATTGCATGGAATATTTGAGCTGATTAAATTTTGTACCAGCTTCCTATTAAATATCGTTCTCATTTATACTTGAGCCTTTCTTTGTGCTTAGCAGTACTGTCCCTAACCTACTTGTAGCTTAGACATGTGCAGCTGTTTGTATCACTTCCAGGTGAATACAGAAACAGTTTTTGAAATGCCCTGACCTGAGAAACCTGATGGCAAATCACAAGGGATTTTGAAGTTGAACCCTGCACCCTAGTATTATTATTCCTACACTCTTAAAAGCAGCATTTGATAAAAGTTAGTTCTGCAGCAAGTTTGGGCAGTGTTCTGTGAAGGCTGTCTCATGCATTTTTTTAAAAAAACGCCAAAATACCTTTTTGTAAAGTGGTTCCAA
>NW_009258629.1:560240-565011 GCF_000687185.1 Egretta garzetta
TGTCATAGTAGATTCACATCTGCTGCCAGATGGGCTCTTTTACTGGATGTTAGAATAACAGTAGCAGAAACAGGGAAGCAACTTGACCAGACAGAGCAGACATACATGAATATAACTCATCAAAACTTGAAAACAAAGTAAGCATTGTTGCAAAAGCAATGAGAAAATGTGTTTGTTGGGTAACTGCTGTGTGACAGCAAAATGTCAGAATATTTGCTTTGCCTGAGACTGCAGAGAAAGACATGATATGATTTCTGTGGGACTGTTTATCTGAGAATTGAAAACAAAACAAAACAAAAGTTATAAAACAATAGAAAAAAAACTCCTTGTCACTAACATCTAAGATCAGTTCTCTGGAGAAGAAAATTTATGCAGTGCCTTTGTCCTAGAGGGATTGAATGCTTAGACAACACCACACTAGGAGTCAGGGGCTTTATATAAAAAAATTAAAAATAAAAGTTGCAAGCTAGTGGGCTGGACACACAAACTCATCCACACAGTACGAAGGAGCATTAGATATCTGAGAAAGGTTTTCATAGTAGCTAGTGAGATGTGCCTGGAGCTGCCTGAGCCAACATGAAGGAAGAAGGTCTGGATCATGAGAAGGAGATTGGTTGCCAGCCGCAGGCTGCAGGACAGGGCCAGTCTCCTCTCTGCATGGTCTCCCAGCTCTCCTTGGTCAGTGACTTGGGTAACAGCTAAACCAGCCCAGCTGTTTTCCCCAGAAAGCCCAGGAGGTTCCCCTGTAGGGGAACGTACTTCCCCCTTGCTCTTTGCACACAGTGGTGGAAAGAGCAGAGCACTCGCCTGACTTACTGTAGTGCGGACCCTAGTTCTCTGAAGAGCACCCTATTTGATGGTTTGGTCTCGGTCTTGTTGTTCATATGGTATTTTTGCAGAGCACCTACAGCTCACTGCTTTGGGCTCTCTCCTGGGAGTGGAGGGGGACATCTTTCTCAGCCAGAGAGGAAGAAGGTTTGAACCGGGGTTTCCCCAATACTATACAAATGCCCCAATCAACATCCTTACCTGCCACCACCAACTCCTTCCCAGAGCATGTGGGGTTTGCAAACATAGTGGCAAGGAAATACGTAGTTTAGTTTATTAACCCAGCCAAAGTCCAAGCTAGAGCCTGATCATTTGCTACGCTGAATTGCCAACCCTCGGCTCCCTGCTCCATCACTGAGGAGAGTCTAAATCCAAGGCAAGCCCAAAAAATGGCCAGTCTGATTTCAGCATCTCCCAGTCAAACTGGCACTGGCACTGCCAGGACTCCAACTACTGGAAGTGTTGAAGGTATCGCGAATGCTGACGTATGTCATCGACTAAGCAGGTGTGGTGATACCCAGGTCCTTGTTGTGATTTACCTCGGAGTGAAAGAGCTCACTAGGTGTTCCTCCTCTCTATCAGTGGCTATGGCCAATACACCGGGTTTCAGATGCTGAGCAACATCCTGGTGCCAACAGTGTTTGCTCCCGTTACACCCTCTGTGAGACATCCCTCTGAGCTAGGTTTGAAGGAGTAATTCAGGACAGAGAAGTCATTTCCAACCAGCCAGGCTACAGATCCGCTATGTCACTGTCTGCGTTTCCAACACTTGTGTTATTTTCAAAGGATGTAGGAGTCCTGTGCATCTGCCCCAAAAGCAAGAGACACTGTGCCATTTCCTGTCCCCAGGGAATCTTCAAAGGCAGACTGCAGAGCCTTTGAGTCAGTCATCTCCTTCTCTCCGAATCACATGCTTGTGTGGAAGCTATTAGTCACTTGTGTGGAAGCTATTAGTCACTTGTGTCACCCTTTCTAGCATGGGACAAAAAGTTGAGCTCAGCACAGTAGTTTGTAAATATAAATATCTCCTAATAGGAAAACAACAACTTCCATTCCTCTGTTGAAACTGTAAACAAGACAATGAAATACCTTCTCTACCTCCTACCTAAGTACTGGCTAGATCCACCTTTGGTATTTCTTAAGCGTGTGCCATCAGTGGAAGCAGTTGGATGATCTCCACATACAGCACCCAAAACACATTTCCAGCTACAGCTGCTCTTCACTGGCTAGGGAAAGGTAGTTGGAGTCTCAGCAGACTGCACTGGCCACACAGACAACCGGCCATATAATTTTTGCTGTCTTTTGTTTATTATATCAATAGCTAAGAAACAGGTTCGTGTCTCACAGCATCAGAAAAGAGTGTGAAGAAGGCACGGCCAAATATCTTTTGCTACCTTTTCTAAACTATTCTGCAGTTACCCGTATGTAGCAGTGTTGGTTTTTTTTTTTCCCAAAGTAATAAAAGGTGGAGAAGCTGCCCACGGAAGCCACGCTATTCCTTGAAATACACTTATCAGCTCCAAGAGGTCTAGAATTACAAGACTTTCAACCATTTGAAGTACTAGAAACTTTCTGTTCCAGAATCTACATGCTGGAATGGCTTTTCATCAAACTTCCCTGTAAACTGAAGAAGCATGTATTGGTGACTTGGGACCGGTGAGCATTAAACCATGTAACAGTTCCACAACAGAGGGAAGTAAATCTGCTGGGCAGTCAGACTTGTTTGAAGAAAATGACAACATCCACAACTGATGACAACATAAACTGTCACTGAGGTAATGGGCAAAGCTGGGTTCAGGTATGTACATCCATTCCATATAGATTGTAGCTCTGACACCTGAGAGGTGATGCTCTGTTTACAACTAAACTGTTACAGTTGCTCCTGTGTGCTGGTTGTGGCTTGGATAGTCAATTTTGTTCACAGTAGCCACTATGGGGCCTTGTTTTGGATTTGTGCTGAGTACAGTGTTGGTAGCACTGGGATGTTTTAGCTATTGCTGAGCAGGGCTTGCACAGGGTCAAGGCCTTTTCTGCTCCTCACCCCATCCCACCAGCAAGAAGACTGGGGGGGCACAAGAAGCTGGAAGGGGGCACAGCCAGGACAGCTGACCCCAACTGACCAAAGGGGTATTCCAGACCATATGGCATCATGCTCAGCACATAAAGCTGGGGGAAGAAAAAGGAAGGGGGGAATGTTCGGAGTGATGGCGTTTGTCTTCCCTGGTAATTGTCATGCATGATGGAGCCCTGCTTCCCTGAGGATGGCTGAGCACCTGCCTGCCCATGGGAAGCAGGGAATTAATTCCTTGTTTTGCTTTGCTTGCACACATGGCTTTAGCTTTACGTATTAAACTGTCTTTATCACAGCCCATGAGTTTTCTCATTTTTACCCTTCAATTCTCTCCCCCATCCCACTGCGGGGGAGTGAGCAAGCGGCTGGGTGGGTCTTAGTTGCTGGCCAGGGTTAAACCATGACATCCTGGCAGAGATGTGTGTGCTTATATATTCTTGTTCTGGATTTGTATTTCCTAAAAAAGGAAGATTTTTTTTTTTTAAAGGAAGTTAAAAATCTAAAGCAGAACATGGGTAAGCCTAGGTTTCTCAGCAAAGTATTGCCCTCTGCTCAGAGCTGCCAGCCTGAGAATCTCCCAGCAGGGTGGAAGTGGGGAATCAATGAAACCAGAGCAGAGCTCTGCTCTAAGACCCAACAGCCCCAAGAGCAACTCCTTCTTCTGCAGCTGCGCTCATCAAGATGGGGGAGAGGACCCCTCCCCGACAGCTGAAGCAGTGCAGAGAGGCCCCAGGCAGCCAAGGCTCTCGCCCTCTGTCCGTGAAACAGTCTGGTATGACAGGAAATAGGCTGCCAAATGACCAAGGTCTGCCAGGCACAGCATGTGCTGCTGCTGAGCTGGGTGTTGGGGGAACAAGCAGCTGCTTCCCGAGCTGTGGCATCACTGAGGGGGATCACGAACCAACCGTTTTAGAAACTCTCTGGCTTTCTGGGGAACTAGTGAAATGGAAATGGGTAAGCGTAACTTGCAGGTTCAGACTAGAGCTTGATCACCACACAGCTCAGTGGTGACCAACCATTACCACTCTGTTGGCTCTTGAGCGATCCCATGCTCAGAACCAAGGACCACCAAAGAGACCTCTCAGAATCCCAGAAATAAGCACAACAGGGAAGACTAAGTGAACTAAGGTCCTACAACGAGGAGCAAGGTGATTTAGGGAAGGAAAATGGGCAGCTCGTCTCGCAGATGGTTATACTGCAGCATATAGGACCTGGGATGGACAATACAAATTGGCTGAGATGCTATGAAGCAGGCAGTTGTTTGTTCTTCTAACCACTTCGGCTTACTTCTACACCTAGTCTAATCTACTCTAGAGCTGCTCTTCAAGAATATTTTGTGCAGCCATGTGTAAATGAGATCACTCCTCAATCTAGTTTCATTTCTTTCAAGGACTAAGCTCAGGTCCATCTTTATCTGCATTAGTTAGCTCAGTGCTCAAAATTGAGACCTCAGTTGCCTTACTTATAAATACCTTTCAGCATCTGCAAATTTACCATTAATCATTAATTGTGATTACAATCAGTCAAAACCTCAGGCAAGTTCACCCTGTTCCTTTCTGCACTTGACCAAGACACTAAGAACATTACAGCTCTATTTTTAAGGCAATATTCATGCCAACAGGTTTTAACAGCCGAGTTACACCCTACACAACTCAGCCCAGCCAGACTGGTTGTATAACGAAGGATTTTAGCAATCTGATCTGATGAATCCCCACAACTGGACTTCTTGCTGGGCAGCCACCTTTTAAAATCAACATTCAAAATGTTCATGCCATAGGAAATTTACTTCTACTAGATCTCCTGCCAGCTGCAGCGGGAAGCAGAAGAAAAACCAAACTGAGCTTCCCATCACCCTCCCCCCACTCCCCTCCC
>NW_009258629.1:565720-575559 GCF_000687185.1 Egretta garzetta
CCTCCCCCCGCCCCCCAGCACAACTCTCCCCTCTAATGGGAACAAAACTCATCTTGATTCTTGCCCTTCTCTTTCTCTGGCAGTGAGGTGAGCTCCCCAGGCAGCATGGTGGATCACAGCCCACTTCCCACAGGCACAGACCAGCACCTCAGCACCAGGCCTTTTAAACAAGCCCATGGGTCTGCTTCCAAATGACCTTCCTGTGTTTTTAGAAACTCCATCTAGCCCCAGAGAATTTGTCTCTGTCCCACACTCCTACCTTCCCCTGCTGCTCTAACCTCTTCCTCAGCACCCCCTGCTAGCAAAGCAGCTTCTCTGGTGGCTTTGCATGTCTCAAACCAACTTCCCATGTGCCTCTCCCTTACAGATTCAATTTCATTTATATGTACTTGAAGATGTACTTGTATTTTTTATTTTCTCCAGCATTTCCTTGTCAATGTGCTTTCATGCACCATACGTAAAAGTCGCTATGCAAGATGAAGTTGTACAGTGTATTAGCTGGAGCTAATCAGTGTGATCAGTCACGCTATAAATTGCACGTATTCTATTGCCTATGTTCTTACAGGAAGTTCTGATGCTTGATACCATCCCACACCAATGCTCAGTCTGCTCAGTCTTCGTTTTTCCCCAACAAATTTTTGAGACCTGATGCCCCTCTCCCTGTGATGTCATGCAAAGGTTTTGCAGCTAAAACCTCAGTCTGCAAACAACTTCATGTCTAAGTAGTGGTTACCAGCACATATAAAGCATTACCACAAAAATAATCAAGCAACAAGACTGGAAATGATGAAACGATCATGCAAAGCAAGCTTTTCTCCATGCAGAGTCTCCCTACAAACAGATGTGGAACTATGGATTTCACCAGTTGCAATGAAAGAACATTTTGTTCTGGGACTGCATTTGGGATATGCAAGCTCTGGCAGAAATTACTGAGCTTGAAACGAGTGAAGATAAATTAATAGAGTTTCCACTGAATATGCCAGGACAATTATTTTCAGCCTGTTTAAAAATATTCACAGAATGTACTTCAACATAGCATCTCAAGGACTGACTTGAAAAAAACGGTGCAAGCAGGACGGAGGCCTGTAGCTCAGGACACGCAAGTAGATTCACTGCTGAATTTGGCCTTGCAGGTATTATCAGGCTACTGTAGCTGGCCCTTACTAATATTTCAATAAAAGGAAAAACATAAAAGGTTTATGACCGTATCTGTTCTCTTTTCTTTTCCTCCCAACCGTACATTTTCTGAGTTGTAGGAGGGCTGGGGGAGAGGGACATGACCCCAAGGCCCAGTGCCGCTACTGCTGACACAGCTTTCTGCACTCGGGACGCCAAGTCATGGCGCGGGAGAACCTGATCCACCGGGCCACCAGCATTTCTGATGCCTCAAGAAAAAAGTTCCTCCCCTCAAGTTACAGGAACAACTACAAACCAGCTAAGTTCCTATTAACAACAAAATCAAAATCAGGTCAAACAATGCATTTGAGGCTGGAGTGAGTGTGTATTTTTGATTGAGAATAAAAGATAATCTGGTGAACTTCAGAGATGAAAAAAATCAAAGATTTTTTATGGCAAGACAGCACTAATGTATTAACATTTAAGAATTTGATATTTTAAAATCTTATAAGCACATGCAGTCAAATAACAAAAAAACTTAAGTGAAATAAACCCAGTGCCGTCCTGTTTGACCGAGTTCAAATTAATGTGTTTATTTTGATGTTACATTCGTGCAAGTGCTGAACATGGCCAGGTAGATGCATGATGAGAGGTCTCTCCTGTTCCGGCCATATGCATTACGTTAGAGGCACAATGCTGTGCACAGCACAACGTGCAATTTAAAAAATAAACATCAGGAAACTTGGAAGAAGGCTGTTACTGGCAATGGGATTCTGCTGTGTTTCTGCACCGACCGCAGTACTTTACAGGTCTTTAAAGAAAGCACAAAAATGTACGTGTGTGATTACAAATAAAAGAGTTTATTGATTGTATACATGTTTTCAAGGCACTTTCACGCTGCAGTTTGGAATTCCACTTGGTAAGAAAGGGAATCCTTCATAAACCCCATCTTCACTAAATAAAACACACAACCTCAGGGTTAAGTGAAAAAACCAAAAATTCAAACCAGGTCCTGACCATAAACTATGAATGTTCCTGGAATCACAAAGAGAATCCATAAGTAAAAAACATTTTTCTTGGGGATTTTCTAGATTGATTGTTGTTTAGGAAACCCAGGATGAGATTCATCCCAGTCAGTCTTTACTGTCTCAAAGCCGGACTTCTAGCTAAGGCAGTGACCTCAGCTCATCCAGAGCTGACTCCTCTCACCTGTACTAAATATCTATGTAAGAACAAGACAAACTGTCCCCTGCCAGAGACTGTGCTGTATTGTCCACAGGGAAAGCTTACGTTAATGCAATCAGATTATTTTTTTTTTACTGGGGACTCAGGGTAGGATATTAAAGCAAAATCCGTATGCAGTTATCAGTTACAGTATTACCTCTGCATTTTGCATGAAACCCAGTAATCACTGATACAATACACTTATATCCATATAAAGTTCTCATCAAAACATTCCCTAATTTGGCACGCATTTTGGCATGGTTGTCTCACAGTAGCACCAACTGAGGGAGAAAACTAAATGCTGGCGCACTTCACTGATGAATTAGGCATTTGGGCTGGTTTTATTAAGAAAAAAAACCCCAACAAAACCAGAAAAACCGCAAACACAATCAATGCTTTAAAAATTAAGCCCAATGCTCAAAATGCAACTCCATAATGCCTGACTGACGCGAAATGAACTTTTGTTGTCAGACAAAAGCATTTTGGAAACAGAAAACAAGAGTTCAGCCCATCATGCTGAAGCCAAAAAAGCCAGCACAAATTCTACCACCTTTTCTTTTTCACGTATAATTTCCTGCTCAGAGCATGCAAATGCTGAAACTCAAGAATGCCCATTCAATTGTGGAGTTGTAATTGCATTGCTGTTTTTCTGACTTGGTTGCTATCATGTCGTGGTCTCATTTTTTACCATCACCAACGCTACAGCAGTTCCACCTCCACTGCACACTGAGCACCACATCTTTGGGCACACCCGTCCTAACAACAATACGTTCAGCAAAATCTCATTAAGCACACATTTCACTTCCATATTTCTGTTCAGCTTGTCACGGGTCGACAGCATAGATTCTGTCACCAGACTCCAGTAGCTTTCAGCACCACAGTATTTTGATACCGCATTGGAGGCATATTGCTTGGTCTCCTGATAGGTACTGGAGGATGACGCCTCATCTGCTGTTGACAGGAAGATCTCAGTGGTAGGGAAATGTGAGACAAGCTTCTTTAAGTGTCAGGGAAGTGCTGGATTATAACTCTTTACTCCTCCTTGGAGGCAGGCCTTGGAGGAGGTGTAAAGGGATCAGGTTCCTGCTGCCGGCAAGAAGGCATCGGAGGCAGGCTGTAGCAAATGCTCTGCTGACAGCTGCGATCTGGAGGAAGCTGCTGTCTGTTTGGTGTTAGCAGAAGAGGTCTTGGGAAATGGCAACAGACGTACAGCTGCACCTCCACAAAGGACGCTGGGGTGTCCCTGTGATGGCGGGTGAAACCACCTCTCTGGCTGAGAGTTTCTAAAAACAGTCCCAAAGATTTTCTTGGGAAAAGCTGAAAAGGTCTACAACGCAGACCTGCAGCGGTCCCCCTGGGGCACCTGAACACCCCAGCCTTTTATGCTGACTGCGCTGCTTGAATTCAAAACTGCTCACGCTAGCATCAGGGAAAAATGGTAATGACAGGGAAATAAAAACTGTGTATCAAGGTTCAAATACATTTTCGTTTGAGCATATGAAGGGTTCATAACTTTAGCCTCTAGTGCTACACTAACTCAACCAGCTGAAGATGTGGCTTGCATATTTTCCATTGACATGGATTGCTCTCCTTGAAGTGGGCGCTGAGAAATTCATTGCCTCGAAATGCACCACAATCAGGGCTGACCATGGCAGAGGTGGTGAAGGTGGGAAAGACCAATCCCAGTGCTCCTGTGGGCAGTTCCCAGAATGCAGCAGTAAGCAGAGACTTAGTCTGGCTCTCCTCATGAGTGAAAATTTCCCATAATTGAAATATAAAAATGACAGAAATACAGCTAATCATCAACAATAACAATCACGAAAACCCCCTTCCAAAACAAAGTAGCGTGAAATGAATAGCACCAAGGATGTTGAGGCCCATACATCCGTTCTATAAAAGCAAAAACTGCAGTACCTAGGCTCAAATAAAAAAGTTATTCCAGTGTTAACTGAGTGTAGTGCTGAGACTGCATCCTGACACTGAGCACAGTGTTTTTATAGAGAAGCTAACTGGAAGCTCTAACAGTACAAAAATACAAAAATAGATGAGAATTTCAGTGGTTAGTAAGAGACTGGTTATGATCACAGCACCATTCCCTTGAAGTCAGTTCATTCTCTGAAGTCAAGAAGAATTTTGCCGCTGTCCTCAGTGGAAGAAAGACTAGACCTTAACAGGTGACTGCAGTTTCTAAAACAGATTTCCAAAAATAGAAAAATATTTCCTTTGCAGAGAAATTATTGCACATTTTATCACCAGAGCAGAATTAGACTAGGTAGCACTTGTCATATAGTGTGTAAGGCACATCTGTTCAGTGCTCTGGGTAGACTGTGAAACTTCAGAAGGGCATGCGTACTTCCTCGCAGGATTGTTTCTGTCAGCAGCTTCACAACACACGTGAGCAGAGGACTTGATTCTACTGTCATCTGCCTGAACACCCAGACTGCAAAGAGCGTTGTGCTTGCTTCACTGAAGGCAGAAATTGGCCCTTTGTCAGGAGCAGGAAATTTTGATATGCACTTCCAGACATAACCTAAGCCTGAAGATAATTCAGCAGACAGGCTGACTGGCAGATACACAGTTTTTGCTATGTGGATTAGAGGTCATGGATGCATTTTATCTGTCTGCAGACGTTAAAGGCTGGAGTTTGGTTATCAAATGAGGAAGAAAAAAAAAAGAAAAAAAGAACAAAACCAAACAGCATCTTGCAGTATTTTACCAGAATACTCATATACTGTCACTGCTGTATTGTTGTTGCCGAGTTGAATTCTAGAGTTCCAGTTCAGCGACCTGGATGAACACCTGTCAAAACAATCACAGCTTTGTTTCTTTAGTATTGGCCTCTGAACAGCCTTTGGGTCAAAGTTACATTATTGAGATTAGCACCTTGGCAATTACTTCTAGAAACAGTTGAAAGTTCTTCAATAAAAAGGGTGGTTCAGGAAAGAATACAAGACTTTTATAAAAAACTTCGTTCTTCAAAAAAAGTAATTATATTAAAAATACATAATCCATGACAGAACATTGTATTTTACCCCTGTCATGGGAAATAAAAAATATTGCATATACAGGGTGCACTCAAAATCTATGGGGCCATATTCTGCACTGAACCAAGTGGGAATTTTGCTGAAGTACCAACTGGAAATCCTATTTTATGGCCACTGTAATCAGTAAGATTTTTATTATTCTTATTTCACAGTTATTTGGATTTCACCTAACAAACAGTGCATCATTTGATCTGTAATAAATAAATGTATTAAAGAACAAGCTATATGTCAACAATGTATACTCTCTTTTCCATACTGCACCAATTAGCATGAGCAAAACTGGCCGTAACTACACCCAGTATTGATTGCGCTTCAAAGTCGGGTTTGTTTTTCGACAATACTGGATCATTTCAGGATCAAGGTTTAACCAGTTGTTTTGCAGAGAGTGCTCTACAGTCGGAGAAACCACTGCAGGAAGCAGCTGTTCATGTCTCACTGCCATGACTGTTGAGGCTGTACTTGTCTCAACCCCCTTCAGCAGAGGAGTCACCGTAACACTGGGTACAGTCAAACTCCGTTCCAGGCATCGATCGGGACTACCGAGGACTGCATCTGTTTGACTTTTGACAAGTGGTTTTGTCTTCTCTTTCCTCTGACACATTAGCAAAATGCACACGAAAATAACAGCAACAATGAGTAACACAGACACCAGGACCAGGGGGATAATGATGTACCAAGGGTTGCTGCTTTCGCCTGCTTGCTCTTGGGAACCTCTGGCATTAACCTGGGTTGTTGTCTTAGCCCCCGCAGATCCACTTGTTCCCATTGCCAGATTTAGCAATGCACCTTCCTCATGTAGATTTCCCCAGCGATTCTGTCCTGGCCACATGGTTGGTCCAGTCTTCTGTGGTGCTACTGTAGGCTCCTCATTCTGAGAGGAGGCTGGTGCCTCGCCCTTTGAGGTAGCACGCATTTTTGAAGTGGTAATGCTGGTTGTGGAAGGCACTTCGGTTGTAAAAACCTGCACAAGTGGAGGACTGTATGGCACAATGGAATACTGAAAACAGCCGACAGCAGGCTGCACAGCACCTGCCCTGAGTATAAACGTGAATGAGTCATTTAAGAGATCAACGCCCGTCATATTCGTATCTATGTCTAGAAGCACAACACCACTATCAATGTCAGCCTGGGTGAATGTCTGAATATCTTCAAACACTGCATCACTCACGAACCTTTTCTTTACAATTCTTCCATGAGACGGAGGAACTATCACTTCAAATCTAGGATTACTATTTGTCAAATTAGCTAGCTCAGAAGCATCCAAGTCACTGCTTCTAAATTTATAAGCTGCTTGATTTGAAATCTGCATGTCAGGTACAACTTGTACTAGCGGCTTCACTGTGATGTTCAGCACTTGTCCTGTTAGATTGCCTTCTGCAGTGAAGAGCATAAACTCCAGTACTTCTTTGGATGCAGTGAGATTTGTCAGGTGGTAAGACAGCCTTCCTGAGTATAAATCTGCCTGCTCAAATTTAGTCACTTGCTCACTTCCAAGCATCAGGTGCCCATATTTGAGCGGCTGAGTTATTTCATACATAATATTAGTGCTTTTCCCATTTGTGACAGCTGAAAGCTGCACGTTAGTAATAGTGACAGATGTCTGGCCCTGTGGAAGCACAACATTGGTGAGGTTGACCAAGACAAGAGCGATTGGTATGACTTCAAGACTGAACAGTTTGTATAAAGGACGATGTTTGCCATCAGTCACACTGAAATAAAACACCCCAGAAAATGAACTTCCATCATGTACAAACCAAACTTTACCACTGTCGACATCAGCTTGTGTGAAATTCTTTATAGAGACACTGAGATTGCTCTTCATTGCTAAATAACCATTATTGGGGTTGCTAACAATGGTGTATTTGAGCTCGGCTGGGGCATTATCTAGATCTTCAACTTTCAGATTCTCTGACCCCAACACTGACACATCTCCCTGCAGGACTTTCAAGTGCAGCCTTTTGGTCTTTAATTCTGGAGCTTGGTCATTCACTGGAACAACAGTGATATTAAACATCTCCTCTAAAACTTCACTATGGGGCTTTGTTGCAGATTTGCTCTTCAGGTTTAACCAAACAGCAAAAGTGAAATTGTCATTAAGTGATTCAGAATTATCATGTACATACACAATACCAAATTTGTTCAGTATGTATTGGGAGAAGTTAGGTTTTTCTTTGGTAATGTTTCTTTCTCCGACAACAATCATACCATGTTGGGGTAAAGATACAACTTGATACCAGACTTCATACATGGAGCGCTGTACCTCAGGTAGCTTAACCAATAGATTTGAAGCATCTAAATTTGTTTTGTTGATTAATACTCTACCTCCTTCCTGGACTATGGCACCTAGCAGAAAGGAAAAGAGAATCTTAGAAATTGACTATTTCATAGTTGCAATGTTTCAGAAATTAGATATCAAACACTGATGATGCTCAGAAAGTTTCTCCTTCATGGTATCCTTGATTTCCATATGTCATGGCTAAAAATATATTACTGCTATTTTTAAAATACAGTCACATATAAAAGACAAGATGCATACATTAAAGATTAAAGAAATACCAGTATCTCAAAGCTTCTGAGTGTTTTCACCCACTGTTACAGCAAAACGGAGAATACCCACTACAGCAGTGGGATGCATCAAACATAGGTAGTAAATCTCATTTTTAAAGATGCAGTGGTGCAGTTTTCCAAGCTGCTATACTGCCATTACTATACATAGTAATTTATACTACACTCTGTAACAAAAGTATTCTAGTCGTTTGCTACTGAAGAGAAAGTAGCCTTTGTTTTTTTCACATTTGTTCATTGGAACCTTGACAGATCCAAAACAATCTGGAGCCCAAATAGTACAGGATCTTTACCTGTATTTGCCAGAAGACGACTGTTCCGATCATGCCTGGTAATTTCATATGAAATGACAATATGGAACACCTGGAGGTCCAGAGCTGATGGTGGTGAGAAGACAGTAAATGTAAAGAAATCTTCTGCACTCCAGCCAGCTGACTTGGCATCTAAGTGCTCATACATGATCACACCTTCGTCCACCTGTTTAGAGTAAAGAAAAGCCATAGGTATAAGAGGAGAATAATTTTAAACACAGAAGTGTAAAGAGAGAAAAAAAAATATCTCAAGAACATTTTTCAAGAGAGGCCTTTGTACCTTAGTCCATGCACAGTGTATATGTAATGTACATTGAGATTACTTTTCATTCCTCCTTCTCTGAAGATGGACTCTGTGTTGCCAGACAAGCATACTTGAAGGTAGATGAAACATTATTGGGTATGAATGCTTAGTAAAGCCCTTATGTGAGGAACAGAGATATAAAACATTGAGAAACTTATCTCAAACCAGAAATGGTAATGGTAAACAGGAGCTGTACCTTTAATGAATCAGAGTATCATATGTCTAGGGTTTTTTCTTTATAAGGACACCAAATAGGGCTGGACTCATTGTCCTGAAAAAGCATATGAAAGACTGAAGGCTTGAGAAGGACTTTGATGAGGTGTTTCATGGTGAACAGCAAAAGATGCTTGGTAAGAGACTGCAGAAACCAGAAGGAGGTGCAGTGACCATTGAAGTACATTCTTGTTCATAACAAAGAGCTGACAGGATTACTTACTGGAAAATTTCAACATCACAGCAAGAAGGGGATTCCTAAGAGACAGGAAGGAGCCTGGCTTGCCCTACACCTGCTTTCACTAACCTTGCAAATCACCATACTCAAGGGAATCTTATCAGTCCCACCATGAGGATTTAAGCTTCAAAGCAGAATACTAGGGTAAATCTTCAGAGAAACACATATTTAGATAAGATACAACCATTTACCTCTTTAGGCCCCAAAGCAAAAGTCAGTATTTTCAGACTAGGATTCTCATCAGTTGGAACTACACCTGAACTTTAAGATCAACACCATAATACATTGAAACTACAATAGGATACCTAATAACCATGAGACAAGAACACTTACTAAATCTCACCCAGTAGATTCAGCATCTGGTCTGCTTGATAGTTCATTCACTGACCTGAAGAGAAGACAGCTATACCTGTTAAATCCAACTTCCCAGGCAACTACTGACCTGGCTTGCATGTGTTATTTTATAATTACCAAAGAGACCCCTGTTTGAGATGGTGCCAGTTCTAAGTTTACTCTTGGTAATATAACCTACACAGCTTGCAAACACCCTGAAGGAACTCATTAGCACGTGTTCCCATCACATATGCTTGAAAGGTGTACAAAAAGAAAATAAAAAACCCCCTGCTGCTATCGCGGATGAAGCACTTTAGCACTACCAAATCAGAGCTGTGACTACAGAGCGCACTAATCCTGAAACTACTGCAACAGCCCCCACTGAGATCAGTAGGGAAACAGGGCTTTCAGGGTCAGTTTTCTCAGCAACCTCAAAACTATCCCATCTTACTGTCTAAAAAATTCAGACTGATGTGATAAAATCCTGTATG
>NW_009258629.1:575596-609076 GCF_000687185.1 Egretta garzetta
AAACAAAACAAAAGGATAATAAAAGGATATGTTGGTTCAGGATAACTTTCCAAAGCATGCCCCTAGGACTTCAAGTTGGAGAAAACAAATTTTTGTAACAAGAACAGGCACAAAATGCATCCCTTAAATTCAACAGTATTTAGCAGCAATCTTACTAGGGTTATCTTCTTTTTTTTTTAATTGCAAGCCCAATATCCAAGCTTCAATCTTACTAGGGTTATCTTCTTTTTTTTTTTAATTGCAAGCCCAATATCCAAGCTAATATCTGGGCTAAGAAGAGAATGGAATTTGTGAGGATTTCTGTGTTTACCTCTGTAATGACTTCAAGTACAATGAAGAAGTTGTCTCTTGATGCAAGACAAAAACACTTCTAAGACACCATAGAAAGTACTGGCAGAGAAAAAATCCCAAACATCATGTTGAAAACTACTGTGTTGTTCAAGTGTTTAATGCACAATTAATTTTATTATATTGGCTGAACAACAACTGCCCGTGAAAAAATTTCTTGAAATGTAATAGTGATTTCAATGCTTTTTTTTTCTTTTTTTCTTCCCAAACGAAGCAATAAACCACAGGGCATAGGGAAGAGCTCAGCACCATAACAGAAAGGCTAACTACTTTTATAAGTTAGCTGTACAGTACTTTTCAGAAGTGAAATTTCAAGTTCCACAATACAGAATCAAGTCAATGAAAACCCAGAGAACTAAACTAACACAAAATATTTTCAATTCAAATTAGATTTACAAGCTTTCTATTACCAAAGGAAAATGGAATGCCTTACTCTCCATTACAGAGAGAATATACAATGTTTGTAATATCAGTGTCATTTTCTCACCTTCATGTGGCTACAACACACTAGATGGTGAAAGTTTATTTAGGATCTCTTTTCTCTCCCTTATACCTCTTTCTCTACCAAAATAAACAGCAAGCTGGTTAGGATACCTTAATTCTACCTGCAATAAGTCACTTAGCTCTACTTGTCTGAAGTGAAAATGGCCAATACAAATACCTCCTACAGAGAAGAAAAGCATACACATTATTACACATCAAATCCTTACACAATTTGCAAAGTTCAAAGGGAAGTAAGAACTAAAGCTACAGAGAATAAGTGGCATGTTCTGACACGGCACTGTCTGATAAACATATGTCAAGATCATAACCATAGGCAAAGAGAGTAAAACTTCAAAACCTTAGATGAAAGATTTTCTCTCTGACATGCTTAACTGTTTAATCTAACGCTCATAAAAATCACACATTTCAGGAATAGAAGGGAACAGCGTCATTATACAGTTCATCTCCCTCATAAGGTAAGACAAAACTCAGCAACTACTGCAACAAGATCAATAACATAGATTAGATTAGACCATAGTTTTATGAGAAATATTCTCTGTTCATCTTGACTTACAAAGTTCAAGTGGAGATTCATTCCAGCACAGTCCTTGGTTAGGTTGTTTCAAAGCCTCATAATAACTAACAAAAATGTTCACCTTTTTTCTATGTTTTATTGGTCAAGTTTCAATTACTGGCCAATAGGTTTTCTCATTCCTTCATACACTAAATCAAACAGCCACTTTTAAAATCTGTAAATGTAGATTAAGACCAAATTATATCTTCATTTTTCCTCCAGCAAAGTCAGGAGGTTAAGCTCCTTTTCTCTCCCCTGCTTAGATTTTCTGAGAATAAATTACTGCACACAGAGCACACAGTTACATTCAGATTCTGCACACAGACATAAGTAATTTCTTTTCAGTTGCAGAAGAATGTTTTCCAGCAAGTTACATGAGCTGCCACGTTTTAGCCATTCAAGTATGAGACCCTGTTTCACAGTTAAGATTCTTTAAACACTTAATATCACAGCCAATCAAGTCAATAAAAGTCCTCTTGGGGACACCCATGAGGACTGTGTACAGCTGAAATGAATCTGATACTTGGACTTTTCATAGAGCAAAAGGCTATTCCTTCTGCCAAAAACTAAAGGCTTCCAACCTCGGACTGCTGGTTAATGGCACCAGAACAGCTCTTCTTGAAAAATACTGTTACAAGCAAAACAGTGAAAATTGCCAAGACCCTGCTAGTATCCAAGTAGAGGGGAACAAAGGCTCCTCTTGCATTCATTTCTAGATGCCAGATATTTAATGACACAGCAAATCTGCGTGATTGCACTGATGGGTCACATATGCCTAGTTACTTAACAGATATAAATGGATCAGACAAGAAAAAAGCAACTGAGATGCCCTTTGAAGTAACAATCTAGTGCTGAACTAGTTACTATAAAGTAAATGCTTACCATTGACTGTGTAAAACTGAGGATTTCCTGAGTGGTATCATCAGAATTTACTCTGATCAGCTTTCCAAGTTTTGGGGAAGTTACAATCATAAAAGTTATAGTTCTGTTTCCTGCATTGGTCACATCATTGGTTACAGCTTTCAGATCATGTCGTGAAATAGGTTTCCTGGAACCTAAAAAATGTCAGTTATAAGTAACATAGGTTTGCAACAGCATTTTTTCCCAAAGGGTAAGTTTTGTATGCACAGCTCACCCTCTCATCTAGGTATTCTACTTCGCATTTCAACAACATTCTATAAGATCAGCAGGCTTACCCTTTTCCTAGTTACCTTCCAGTTACAACTCTTCCACAGCGTTTTCAATTGAAAAGCCCATCAGTAGGATGTCCCTTTGTTTTACAGAGATGAAAAAAGTGCAGTTCTGTTCAGCACATGTAATTGCTAAATACTAGCTTCTGCAAAAACAACCCAAAGTAAGGAGTAGAGCATCTATAAGAATCCCTGTTCCTATATTGCATGTCTAGAACTGAATTCAAACTCCAGCTGAAGTCACCATTGTTAATGTTTTTGGTAATCCCAGTTGCCCACAGAAGGCAGGGTGATTTGGCAGGGAGAAGCCTTAACACAGCAAAGTTTCTCATGAACACACAAACCAAAATCAATTATTACCAGAAGCTTGAATCACACTTCATCAATATGAAAGGCAATTTTCATTAAATGAAATTAAAAAATAAATACTGAATTAAACAAATTAGGAAGAACGTCACACAACAGAAATAGCATCCTGAACTGAAATAATGTATTATTAAGATGGATGGAGACTGAGGGGTAACAAAATCCTTTTAATACATAGCACCACACTAACCAGTACCTTCTGGCTATTATAAAGAATTATAAAGAGCTTTCTGGCATTTAGTCAAACCAATATAAATTTTGACATAGCTGTGACAAAACCAAACCTAGTAATTTTCTAAAAGAAAAAATAAGTATTTGGCTTCTTTTTGATGCACTGTTTCATGGTACACACTCAGCAAACTAAATCTCATGTTTAATGATACTTTTTGAGGAGCAATATATTCCCATAAACCTATTCTCCCTGGCCCCAGTTCTGCCTCCATTTTTACATTTTTTTTTTGTTAGGCAACAAGCTTTTATAGGTATCAATACATAATTTCAGATCCTAGCAGTATATACCCCTGAAGTCTGAATTATCACTCCATCTTCAACAAAGCATAATGTTTATAAAGGAATAATACAAAATAACATGTTCCACTTCCAGTTAACCACTGGAACAGGTTGCCCAGAGAGGTAGTGGAGGCCCCATCCCTGGAAACATTCAAGGCCAGGTTGGATGGGGCTCTGAGCAACCTGATCTAGTTGGCGGTGTCCCTGCTGACTGCAGGGGGGTTGGACTCGATGACCTCTAGTGGTCCCCTCCAACCCAAAACATTCTATGATTCTATGATTCTATGTTCCTGTTGTAATATTCAGAAGAAAAAATATGGTAAGTAAACTGAAGAATGGGGATATTTTGCAAGCCATTAGTAACATCAGGATTCTGCCTGTTTACATGTAGTTGTGCTCTGGTTCAAACCACCTCTACAGAGTTGTTATAATGAAATGAGATCTCTGGCTCTGCCTGTTCTCCCCTTTTTACCTTCCCATGTCTCCCTGTCTCCATACTGCTTTGAAACATGAAGTAGACCCTCAGGTCTAGAAAAATTCTCCCACACTACATCTAATTCAAGAAGTCTCCCTCCTCTTCCTCTCTCTTCTTTTCCCCTTTTTACGTGAGAGGGAAGCATGATCTGGTTTTCTGCATACAGCAGATGTGGTCAGGAATGTACAACTAAGAGCAACAGTTACTCAGATCACATGTATCTGCAAACACAGTTATTTCTCAATAACCTCCTACTTACGCAAATCAGGCCTCATTGCCTTCACAGAGTAAGACAGAGTAACTCTCAAACATGGTCAAACTGTAGTGGTGGATGTTACTACTCCAATTTTTCATAACTGTATCAGGTTATCCCACCCCACCATCACAGTGCAGGGACACGGGGACAGAAGATTTGTGCCACAAAGCCCACGTTTGTTCCTAACAGACCTGATCTCAGTCACTGCACAGCACAGGCTGAAATACAGTCTAGGGGCACAGACAATAAAGTCTCTCACACTTCCCTGTAAAATGGGATCCTCCCCCAGACATAACCTTCTCCTTCACCCACTTCTGTCCTGAGGCTTGAGAACCTTTTCCAGCACCCACAGTAGTTGTGCTCTGGTCTGACACCTCAACAGGGAGAGGAAAGTTATGTGCCTGCCAGGGTGAAGGAAAGGCAAGTGAGAACACTGTCTGCTTGTTCCCAAACATGGGAGCAGAGAGATTCTAAAACCAACTGCACCCAAACACAGGAGAAAGGAACAGATACAGAGGGGGAAGACACACAACAAGGATGGGTGGTGCAGAGTAGGGCCAAGCTAATCCATACAAGTAGAATGCAACAGCATAAGCCCATTACCAGTACCTAGTAATTTTGGTATCCATTTTTACTGACTACATTTAAGATTTGGAAAGTGCTTCAGCATGAGCTTTCTGCCTATCACTGCTAATCAGCTATGAATCACCTCTCCTACTGACTGCTTAGACAGCTCTGCTTCCAAAGACCTACAAGTCAGGCTGTCTCTCCTTCTCAAAGAGCAGTTCAGCTTATTCCTTCTTTGAACAATTGCTTCCCTGAAGAGGGCAAATCCTCACATTGTAGGCATCTAGCATACCTAAGAAAAAACTCATATATCTAGCAGTCAATTTACCGAGCACACCAAATAGAACAAGCTTCTGTTGAACAGAAAAAAAATCCATAAAATTTACAAATAAATCTGGTATATCCAACACAAAAGAAGACAGCAGTACATGCTCTTATAAAATTGCAGAACAATATGCCTGAGAGAATAGTTTATACCCAGTCATGAAGATACGGCAAATTCTTCAAGATATATTAATTTTTTACTTCCCTAGAGAGAAGATTCTTCAAGTTTTCTCAAAATTAACTTTTCCTGCAGTGCTATAAAATATAACAGGACACTAGCTATTGTTTTTATGTGTATTAACCATTTAGCACCATCATTGCTGTAACAGTCATTTCATGATGAGCAAGTACAGCTGAAACCCATACAGCTCCAGAACATCTTTAAAAAGTGTCATAAAGAGAACAGCTGAAAAAGCAAGTAGTAGTTTTTAACACCAAAAAGGAATTTTGCTAACCTGAAGTAAGTGAGAATTCAGGAAAAACTGTAGGTTTAGATGAATACAGTTTGCAGTGCTGAAAGAAATACTGTATTTTGCAACCTGGAGAACTGATAGACAGTCTGAAGACTTTGCCTTCTATGGAAGTTATCAGGCATACTTTTCTTACAATTATCTTTGGCTCGAGATAGAATTCCCATAAATCCCTGTGCTTGAGGCAACCTTACACACCAAAATCACAGATTAATAAGCTTTGTAAGTGGATTTATGTGAATCCCATTTATATTGACTGAATCAGAAGATCATGGTGCTACAATCTCATTTTTTTGTTGCCTGTGATTAAGTGGCTTTTGTTGCAAGCCTTTGTTTATGCAGCTTATATTCAGGAAGTTTAAGAAACTAAAGTGCTCCACTTCTGTATCAAATTAATAAATCAAGGTACAGATTAATACCTATAGAGCTTTAACAATTCTCAGTCTCTGTCTGTACAGATCATGTTTAGAGCAAAAAGAAAGTAGTGTAAACAAAAGTGTGATGCAAGACATGCTGAGAGAAGACTAATCTTCATTTCTCCTTTAATCCTGCAATTAACGTTAGATTACTAACTCAGTTAGGGATTACTCTTGCCAATGCAAAGCAGTAAATGGCTCTGGCGAGACTCTCTTAATACATCAACTCCTTCAGGAGTAGGATTTCATTACAAAAAATACTCAGCTGCTGATCCAACTAGTTTCAAATGCACGAATACAAATCGAAGTTTCAGTGCTTCTGATTCATCAGCGAGTCTGTGCTGTTCCCCATAACTCAGCTCAAACAATAGGAAAGCAAACAAGCAATCTGGAAAGCTTACGTGTGCTACTCAGGATCCCAGGGACACAAGCTTCACTCTGCTTTTACCAGGCAAAATCACAACCAGCTAAGACACCTCTAAATATGTTAATATAATATAGAGCTTTTAAACAAATCTGAATGGGAATGTTCAGAGCTTAGGTAGACAGTGTTATTGTCACTCTGTGCTTATATATTTCACTGCCAATTTCCATGACTCCAAGCACATGTGCATAGCAAACAGTTAAAGACTATAAAACAATAAAACAATGTGTTGTTTGAGAAAACATAACTGTTCATTTAAAAATCAGACACCTAGATGTTCCCAGGTACAGTTTTCTATAGTTTAGCCAGCTAGACAAATAACCATATACTATGCAATTTTTTTCAAGTGGATGAAATCACGATAATCTTTAAAAACAGACCTGGAAAGACTCCAAGTCCTTTGTTCACTTCAAGGCTAATGACTAGCGTCCGAGCTGTGATGCTAAAAATCTGTCGAGGTGCAAAGTTCAAACCATCTGTCACCTGAAAGTTGAAGCCTCCAGACATTGCTCCTGTAGAAAACAAAACCATAAATATATTATTGTATTATTCTGTTTGTCATCCAAAACATACAAACACACACTGGACACCTTTTGCTCTTGCCTATAGTGATATATATCCAAAGTCATCATGAAGCAATTTTTGATCAGTACCTTTGTACCTTAATTTGAATTAAATCAATTAATAATGCAGAGAACATCTTCCCAGTGAGAACTGGCTGTTGCTTACATTGAAGGCCAGACATCCTTTAGATGTAAATTAGCAGGGTGCTCCTTCCTTTCTTTCTTCGCTGACCCCTGTGGAGCCAAAACCAAGTTAAACTTGGGGAGACAATGACTCCCAAATTTCCTTCTCCTTTTATATCTTAGGAGGGACCAAAGCATTTAAGCAGTCACATTTTGGCAAAGAAGGAATTTGGGGAAAAAAACAGCAAGAATGTTCTTTCATTTTGATTTAAAGGACTGAATCAACTCTTAGGTTGTTTCCTTGGCCTCTCTGCTCCACTTCAGCTTTGCTGAAGAGCGTATGTTGTCACAGCTTAAACTATTTCAGAGGTTATGTGTATTCATAATAAATGCATTTTTTTTTCTTTACTCTTAGGACCTGTATGTACTTTGGCACAAGTGACAGCAAAATAAGTCCAGGAGTCTGAGTGGATTCCTGCAAAAATACATCTCTTAGAACTGACTTACTGAGGTGTGCAAAGCTGCCTAAATCTTGCTTTAAGTAGAGGCTCCCCAGATCGTTTACTTAGGTAGAAAGAATGAAAAATTGAAACATTAACTATTGCAGTTACCATTGCTTTTCTGCTTGCTTTGCCCAATTTAGCCATGAGATCTTGCTACATGAATATGTATCCACAAATGGGGTGCCATGTACTTTCACTTAAAGATCAGCACTCCTTGCTCAACTATAAGTTAACATATCAGAAGAATCAAATGTGCATTCTGAGATTATAGTTAACAACTACCCTAGGCAATGCTCTTATATCTAGCCAGGCACCAAAGCAGCTCTAGAAGACTGGTCATACTGTTTTTATTTTAAAAGCTTTTATTAGCCCACGTTTTCTCTTGATAAAAATGCACAAGTAGTTGCACATTTTAAAAAGGCATTGAGGAGTCTACTATTTGCCTCAGGTTGGGGAAAAAAGGCTTACTTAGCCTCACTTGCTTTTTTGACTAATGCAGGTCAATTGCCCGATTAACACCGACATTTTGTCATTAGCAGTCGGGAACAGAACTAAATCCCAAAGTACTGCCTGGGTGGATCATGTATTATTTTATTTTAGCACAATTAGTTTTTAAAGGCGTATCTGATCAGAAGGGATAAAAAGGACATCAGAAGGAGGATTGTAAAAACTAGACTGAAAAGACACAGAGACTTCATAACCAGCAAGAGTTCAACTCAGTACTGCCCTAAGGAAAACACTGGCAGGGTTTAAGGGCAGACCCCATATTGCAAAAGTGGGATGAGAGCACCCTGGAGTGAAGCGAGGGTGGAAAAGGGAAGGAATTCTCACTCTGAAAGAGGAGTACAGAAAAGGAAAGGTATGTTCTGGTTCTGTGTTTATGCTGGTGACAGAACAATCGGGATTACAGAGGAAATAAACACAAAATTTAAGGGGAAAACATGAGAGCAAGAGGGATATTTGCAACTCGCAGCACAGAACAAGCAGCATAATGTAACTCACCAGACTGAGCAAAGATGAAGGAAAAATGTTACAGAGTCTAATGTTAGAGGCATAAAAGCAAAGTATGGTAGTACTTTCTTTGGCAGCACAAAAGAGTCCGAGGATGGAGAGTCACTGTCATGTACAGACGTAAAAGATTTGTGGTGCCATGAGGAGCAGCCAGGGGATGGAAGAGCTTCCTTAGCCAAGAAGATGCTGCTCTTCCCCTTGGAAAGGGTTAGAGTGAGTAGGAAGAGTAGATACTAGGCTGCAGAGAACATGAAGTGGGGGTACTTCCCACGAGGAGTCAAAGCAGCCAGCGCACATTAGAAGGCTGAAGATGAGGGACAGAGCAGCTGAAGACAAAGGGGGTAAAAAGCCAAATAAAAAAGCATCCAGATAAGGAAAGGCCCCCAAGGACAAGACTGGAAGTGAGAGGCCAAAAGTAACAAGTACGCTTCTAGCAACAGTGCAAGGTGAAGAAGGAAAGATCACAAGGACTTTCTGAAACACTGGGGGCCATGAGGCTGAGCGGATGGCAGAGCCAGAGCAGCTGCAAGAGCTGACACATGACCTGGGCAATTTTACATTTCAAATTTACTGTACAACCCACACTCCCACTCACTGGAAAATGAAATCTCCTGTTCTTTTTACCTTTATTAATCAAGATTCACTTCCTAAGGCTACAGATGTGCATTTGACCTTTCTGGAACACAGAGTGGATTCATTTCCTCACCCTGAAACTACCACCGTCCTACACCATAGGGGTTTTTACGTGTCAAAGCCCCCTTCGGAACAATTTAAACAGCTTGGCTCACTTTTGCCATGCTCCTGACCTTTCATTTCCTGACCAAATTATTTGAGCAGGATACTTACAGCTCACAGCAGCTGCCTGTAAAGCAATTTCAGCAACACGTATGCACACTGCAAGACAGTGCATCAGAAGTCAGAGCGCTTTAACCTGCACCAAGCCTCATGAAGACACAGCACAGATCTGGAATGACTGCTACACCCAAGGGAGCGCTGGAAATAATTCCAGCCTGCCTTGGGGCTTGCAAGAGAGTGCTGTATCTCTTCCATCTCCTTCCCCAAAACTGGTTTATTCCTTCTTTAGCACCTCCTTCCTTCTTTCAGCTGAGGTAACATGATAATAGAGCTGGAGCAGGAGAAAAGCAGCTATTGCCCTGTAAAAGCCCCACCTCTTCCTCTGGCTGGAACCCTGCTGGAATCTTCATTCCTGTGGCTTCCCAGCCCTGCCACTCAAGGACGAACGCAGCTGCCCTGACTTCTTTTTTTACTGCCCACACATTCTCTCTGTAGCAGCAGCACAAATAACCCAGTCTCTAGCTCTGGCCATTGGCAGAAAAGACTCAATGGTTAAAGCAGAATTCCTTCACAGCCTGAAAGAGAGGTTGACATCACCCAGAAGACCCATAATTTCACTGCCCAGAGCTGCTCAGGAACACAACTACACTGTGGCAGGTATCTGAGAGGCTGTTGGTTTGTGAATAGCACTGCACTGCAGCAAGACAGAAAGGCTTCAGGAGATTCTCGTTACAATGGTCAAAAAAAATGGATTTCATATCTCTGAAAACTGCAAGGCAATGTTCCCTTACTGCAAACCTCCGTTCAGAAAGAAGTCTGCTACCAATTGAACAAATAATACATGAAGGTTTATCAATGAGTACACATTTAAGTAGTCATCAGACGCTTTCCTGTTTAGTTTGTGAGATCTTGTATCACATAACTGGTGCAGAGATTTTTGTGACATTACAAGGAGATCTTCAAAGGATTACAAACACAAATATATGGAATAGGAGCAGTATTTTGGCAACAGAGGTGGTATTTTTGAAACCACATACCATTGTGTACAAATACCAGCTGCCCTTCAATTATATGAGCCTGGGTAAAACTAAGAATGCTCTTGTTTGGAGAAGACTTCAGAGCCAAGTACCCATTGCTAGGTGGAGTGACGGAATATATCAGTTCTGATGGTGAGGAGTCCTTGTCTTCTGCACAGAGGTCATCAATAGTTATTTCTGTAACTGAACCCACCCAGACCTAGAAAAGCAAATATAAAAATACAGTAATAATAAAGAAAGTGCATACAAAAGAAAATGGGGGGGGGGAGGGGGGAGGGGAAAAACCTTCAAAGAAAAAGAAATAATAAAGATTTGTGCTGTGCAATACTAGCAGCTATGACAGGTTTCCTCACTGTCCACCCAAATCTCTGACCATGGACTGGAATAGTCACTGTTGGCAAATGGTTTCCGAAAAACAAGAGCATGAAACAGTACAAGCAAACACACCCTACATGAGTCTGACTTTTAGATAGCTGCAGCACAAGTGCTCTATTTGTCAGGCACTATCCAAACTCTTACAAACATAACAAAATTGTATTTTGATAACTGAGTCAAGGAGCTCCTTTCCAACACATACACGTGAATATTAGTGTCATGTACTTCACAGCAGGCAAGGCACTCAATATGCTCTACTTTCACCAGCATAAAAGAAAAGAAGAAAACAGCCTGGGGACAGCATAATCTCTAATACAAATGGAACACTTGTTGTAGCTGCATTATTTCCTTCTAACAACATGCACTAAAGGCCTTTTTTTAGTGCACTAAACAACCCACAGAGGTGCTCAGTCCAGTGGGAGATGAAGGAATCAACACCTCCAACAGCTGCTTAGCACTTTGCAAGGTCATGCTTCCAGACAGAATAATTAACTAGTATTTGGAAAGACAGTATAAAGCCCATTACTTAATTCTAGTAAATCTAAATGCCTTCACTTTTTTTTTTTCTTTTTAGTTTAAGATATGCACAAACTGCAAGATCCTTCTTTCAAGAAAGGACTGCTATCTGAGCTTCATCCATATCTTACTGGATAATTTCTTGTTTGGAAATGATAAGCAACAGCCCATTTTACTCCTCATTTTCGCTGTATTTGTTTGGAATTACAGACAAAACTACTAACAAAGAACAATACATATTTATCTCAACCTGAAATTAAATTCCTAAATAGTCAATATATCAATAGCAATTCTTTCCACATAGAGTTTATATAGCATACAATCTTAAGAGCCTGAGCCTTTAAAAACCTCAGCTTGAGCTTCAAAACGTGTACTACATCATGCCTTCCTGTCCTTCTAGGGTCATAGTACACTTAACAAATATCTGGTAAGAACATCACACCAAATGGCTGAAGAGGAAACATGATCCTTGACAAAGGGCATTTTACCTCTGTCAAAACCAAAAATCAGCAATCACAAATTTTTCCCTAAGTATTAATTTTACTTTTTAACAAAAACCATGGAAGAAAATCTTTTAAAACCACAGGGATTTTTGCCACGACATTTCAATAGAGAAAAGATTTCAGACTACATTGTGTCACAACATATGTGCCATGGAAAAGCAGATACTAAAATGAAATTTCATCTTCTAATTAGAAAAAAAGTTTGAAAAAGAAGTTGTGCTACATTTTATAACAGAAAATACCTTGCAACCAGGAGATAGCTATTTTCTCCCTTGAAATGTGTATTTCCACGTAATGTAATTACTACTATTAAAGTTTAACAAAAGATGCCACTTGTGAAAACACAGGATGATAACTAATAGCAAAGGCTGACTGAGTGGCACCAAAGAAGCACATCAGTGTCACTGGTTTTGTACTGAGACCCTTTACGTCATCTCAGTAGCACTTGATTTTGATTATTCTACACAGAAAATAAAAGGTCACACAGAAAATATGTGAAAACATAAGAAAGGACTATGCAAAGATGTTATTACAAATGACTCATTAAATGTCCAAAAGTTTAGAAACTTTTTCTCTCCTTTAGTAGGAAAAAAAGTGCTTTTTTCCTATAAAGCTAGTGTTTATTTCTATTATTCCATCACATTAACACACAGTGCTTTCTGAAGTATTTTACATGCTGAGGTGCTCCACGACCTGCAACATGATCCTTGGAAGAATGAAAGCAGATCCAAGACTGAAAAGGGCTGTAAGGGAAGCAGACATTTAAGAATACTGCAAACACAAGTGGCTTATTTTCCACATCTGGGATCAAGTTCTCCTTGAAGAGCACCATTAAAACTGTATCTGAACTTCCGGAATGTAGCATTACACTAATTTTGCATGTGCCTAACACATTCCACAGGCATGGTCCAAAAAAAGGTTCATGACCCTGCCTGCTGGGAAATAATCCATTCCGCTATACTTACAGCATTCAGCTTATCAGTATCTCCTTGCATGCTACATATCCTACCAGACACTCCATATTCACAGCCATTTTAATACTCTGGTGAGTGATTTAAAGAAAAAAAAATCGTTTGAATTTGATTTTAGAACAATTTAATTATAGGAAAATATGGCCCTCTTGTGGCAACAAGAGGATACAGTCATTTCACAGCATCACTACTATTATTTAAACACATACATAAACACAGCAAATAATGCCAGGATAGTGATTTTCTTAAAAATATTCTATTTCCCTTCTCTACTCCCACCCCCCCAAAAAAAAACTTACTACAGAACCTGTGGAAATTTTAGGAAATTATACCTAAAATGCTGTATAGTTTCTAAATAAGCATGTACCTTATACACTTACTGTTCTAATGGAAAGGCTTTAAATTAAGTGCAAGGATTACTAGTATACATTACAGAAGCTCTCAGGACCGTAGAATTTTCTGTGTCTCATACGTCATGTTACTGAAAATACTTCAGCATATCGTAAATTCGCAGCCAAAAAAAAAAACAAAACCAAACCCTAAACTCCTAAAAAATTCACTTACTTTCACTTCCTAGAGAAAAATCAGAAACAACTCACGAACTGTTTGGTTGTTTGTCCTCCTGAAACTCTTCCCGTGGCATTTATAACCTTGATGGTGTTCATAACTTTGATAACAACAGACAAGGTTGTTTGAAGAAGGGATATTACAGGTGCCTCAGAAGCGAGGGAGTTAGAGTTGAAGGACTCGCTCAGCATGTGTGCACATGCTCTTGCATTTGGCCAGAAGCCCTGTGACAAAGGCCAAATTTAACTTTCATATATCCACACCAACATCCCTGGCACATAACAGCAGAAGCTATTTCTCAACAGCAGGTGCCAAAAGCTAACCTTTTTTTTAATTGTTCAGTAGTTCTAACTCTTTCTATTGAGACGTGCAAAATTTCTGAGGTGCTCAACTGCAGTAAACTCAAATGGTCCTGCTGGACCTCTGTTTTCACAGTACTGGTCCCTCATTTTATAATTTTGTACATTTCAAACACTTCCAACCTTTCTAAAGATATAAAAGAGCTATTGCCTTTTTAAAAGGCACACACAGTTTATTACTCAACATTCACCACTAACAGTGTCCTTGAGGAGCACAGACTGCTTGGCAAGAACATGGGGCTAGCAAGTATCACCCTACACAGGAGTGCCTGGCTCATCGTAACGTTTAGTATGACTAAGAAAAACCTGTTTTCTCCCATCTAATTCAGATGTGCAAGTTTGCTTTGTAGAAGGATCATCTCAGTGTATTCCTCCAAGTATGTAACAGTGTATTCCTCCCAGTACATAACTCGACTGCCAGCTTTTAGTCTGCACATGAATCCAACATACGTGTCCATATTAGTACCCACCCATGATAAAAATAAAGGCTACTTCTCAGCAATAGCTTATGCATGACCAGCAAAACAACAGGCACAAAGGCAACAACTTGATTCTGGGTATGCAAACCGCCTCCCCAGCACAGAAGACCAGCTTCGGCTAGGTTAAGCTGTGTTATCATTGTTCTTGGGAAGTCTAGACTTACAGATATTTTTAGAAAAATCCATATGCTGCACTGCAGTGGACTGCACGGCCTCAGTTCTGTTAACAGACTGCAGTTCAATGCCAGCAATGCACCAGAGGGGAGACAGAAAAATTTCTGACTGGGCATATATCCCTCTCGTCTGCAACTAGACCAACATCACAGCGTGCTGTGCTGATGTCTGTAGAGTACCACTGTAATGACTTTAACCAGGGAGGGTTTTACTCTCTACCACCCAAACGCTTGTGAAGTGACTCTGCCCTTCTGCCAGCAGTCTCTGCACAGGGCAGGATGTCTTAGGCTGTGGGCATCTGCAGATTATCATGGATTACCTGCTGTCACTGCGAAGCTGCACAATACTACCACTGTTGCTGTTTAAAAATTACGTCTTTTCTCATATGAAAAGGCAAAATACACAACACAAGGTTATGATCATCTTCACAGTAATCCACAGTTGCTCCCTCTGCAACACACAACTAAATATGTAAAATTAAATGCACATTTTAGGTGCCACCAATTTGTTAACTGCATATACAGCACTGGGGATGGTGAGCCTCACAACACCCTGGTTAGCTTCTTTCAAAGCATTTCCTAAGTATCTTCTCTGTCTTGATGCCTCTCGGCTGGTTTACTGTTCATTAGCTGGCACATACCCATTTCATTCTGTTTTTCAGACCTAATTTGTCTTTACTCATCAGATCTCAGACTGGTAGCCTTTACACACAGGGACTTTTTGGTTTACATGAGCACAGTGTCCCTAATAAATCAGTCTTGTTACCGGGTGCTATTATAACACAAACAAATAACAATCCCATAAATAAATAAACAAATAAATCTGAAAAAGCACTGAAACTGAAGATCGAAAGATTAAAAAGTCAGCTACAGTTATTAAGAGCAAAAGGTAGCAGCATCAGTCAAGAATTTAAAAATTTTCTTCAGGAATTTGGGAGGGTGGAGTTAGAAACAAGTTAGCATGCCCTTTTTTTAGCTCACAGTATCACACAGTAATAGCTTCAGTGTCTGCCTTAATATTCTGATGACCTCTAACAGCCTAGATTTTCACAGATAGCATTGTATTATTCTTATGAGGAAGTTTTAAAGAAGGGAACACTCCTGTTTTGTATCAGAAATACCCAACATGTAGTGAATTCTCTAACGAAGTGCCAGTGAGAATGCTGCTCTCTTCTCTTGTCCCATCCCACCGGGGATCTGGAGAGAAGCAGGCAGCAGAATGCACCTCAGCAGGTCTGACATTTTGGTACACTTAACAGCAAGAGGCACAGGGTCTGAAGGCTGTGCAAAAACAGTGAGATGTTTGCACCCTCATCATCACTAATCTTGGTACTTTTCTAAGCTACACTGTTCATTAACAGCCCTCAAGATGCCCTAGCAAACAACACTAAAACACCACAACAGTCCAGGTGCAAGCCATCCCACCCCACAAGCCCTATGTCAGTCCAAGAGACTTGACATATCTTTAAGATTAAAAGAAAGCTCAGTCAGCCTTCTAGATAAACTTTACATTACAATACCAGAAAACGTTCTTCATGATGACTAGACTCTCCCTAAATAAGCATTACACATGTACTACCTCACTTCATTAACACCAATTCATTTAAATCCCCGGACCACCATTTATTTTATTGACTCCCCCACCAGATACAATCCTAATACTCTGTTAATGAAAGTGCATTAAATGGTATCAGGTTAGAAATCATTTCAAAATGTTGACAAACATACCTGAAGAATTCTGTTAACTTTTATAACAGGAGCTTCATCGTTTACTGCAGTAACTGTTACAAATACAGTTTGGGGCAAGCTTTGTTTCCACAGTTCCGTGTTATTTACTATCACAGTAAAATTGTCCATTGGTTCCTCACTGTCATCATGAACATAGTAGATTAATTCTTGTTCCACCTGAAAAATGTAACAACTTGAAAAATTAGAGCCTAGAAGGAAATGAATGCCACAGCAAAAAACCAAAAATACTTAAGTCTAGTCATGCCCCTCTGTATTTATTACCTCAACTTTTTATGACTTCAAAGACTTTATTTATGCTCATATCTGATCTGTACCTCTATCTTTCCTTTGTCCACAACAGCAAATTTTACAGCTCATCTGTCCATTCCTCTAGCCAGAATACCTTAACTTGCCAGTCTTGGCATTTCTCCTTCCCCCTGAAGTGAAAATGGAAAATCCAATCCCACTATATTTACCACAATGTTTCCTGGAATCTATAAACTGAATATAGTATTAGTAGATGGTGACTTGTGAGACATATTCACTTCTTAGAGCTAGAAGACTGAAAATTAGCTTATTATGCATATACTGACTGTGAGCAAAGACATGATCTGAAAAAAAATCTTTTTTTTTTCCACTTTCCTCCTTGTTTAATCTACACACCACTGCTTCTGGTCTTTTCAAAACGGACCCAAAGTCTGTCTGTCTTACATTTCCAGAGTATCAAGAACTCTGCCTGACTATGAGTGTCCTGTCAGTCTATTGTGATTACAGCACACTAGTCTGTACGACCAGTGGCTCACAAGAAAGTGATGTGGTTCACCACAATAACGAGGCACCCTCCCTCCCCACCCCAAATGCCCAGCTACCAGAAAGATCTTTGGAACAAGGCCAGCTCAATCTTATGCATCTTACCACCTCCCACCAAATCGTCCCACTGTAGGCAAAAATTAGATTCTAGCAATACAAAGAATTATTTGTGACTACAGCAAAGCAAATTGAAATGCATTACCTGCTTTCTGGTAAACGTGGTTAACTTTATTCCAGGAACACGAGAGTTTTCAACATACCCATGTTTAGGCTGCTCAATCAAAATAAATTCACAGCTGAGTCCTGCAAAGTGTCTGCTAGAAATTCTTAGATAATCTTCTACCAGGGCTTTTGAGCCCCCTTCAATTACTGTGAAGTTCTGTACTTCCAGGGGAATCATTCTGGGGATGATGTCTACAGAGATCTCTATTCCACTCACTGTTTGGACACCGTTGGTCACATCCAGAGAAAAATGGTCACCTAGTTGGTCAGAAACTGTCTGCACATACTGAACTTTGCCCTCGTCAACATCTTGCTGTGTAAAGCTCAAAGCTGGCCTTTGGTCAGCACCAAGATAACTTTCTTCGGAGGAAAACTTCCGAATGTATCCATGTACTGGAAGCTGTCTTACTGTGAACACAATCTCAGACGGAGAACTGTTTTCATGAACGACCTTAAATTTAAAAACATACCCCAAAATTATTTAAACTGAAATGGGACAAATTCTTTAGTTCTCTTCAGCATTTTTCACTTTCAACTCTTGGTTTGTCTGCCTAATTAATTGACATTCATTGTTAGGGTTACACGGTATATCTGCAAATTCCTAATACAATACAGTAATACTTTAAGTAGACTTGTCAAATAATGTGGTGTGGAAGTGTTTTGTAGCCCCAGATTTGTGAATTTTGAAAAGGAACGCACTGCAGAATTAATAAATAGCCTAAGCACTGCAGACCCCTGCCTGAAATAAGGATTTCAGCAGCACAGCCACGGGCTACCGGAGCCCTCTCGTGGTGGTTAGTGACAGGCTACACACAAACAATGAGGAAGAAAATCCTAAGTAACCAAAGAGAAACGACTTCAGGTTTGTGACTTTATGTTTTTAAAATTTTGGATGCAATCCTTAGACAGTGTTAATTGGGCTAGCTCCAAACTGAATGAAACAAAACCCATTCTTTCTTGGCATTTTCAACTAAGAATGACACATGAAGTACAAACAATTGTCATAACTAAAACACGTATACAAGTGCAGCATCTCCAAATCTTAACTTTCTCAAGCACCAATATGTAATGGACTCAAAGAGCATGGGCAGTCTTTTTCTTTTATAGAAATAGAAGCTTTCTAGTGTTAGTCTCTCCAGAATTAAGCATCCAGGATGTAGTCATGTTAGTGAAAACCAAAAGGAGTTTAAAGAAGAGAAGACAGAGAGACTAAAGATACTGCAGTGGCTGAGAAAGCAGTGAAGAAGATTTCCTACAAGACTGGAGAAATGGACAACACAGTTAACTTACTTGCAGTTTTCCTTTACTGATTTTAACTGGTTTTCCTTCTTCAACTAAGAGATTGTTTCTGTTCACAATCCTTGGTGGACACTGATGGTTTTCTAAATATATGCGAACATGCACTCCAACATCCAGATGGACATCTCTAGCATGGACTGTAAAGTTAAATGTGTCAACAAGGTTGTTGCTGTCATCATGCCTGTAGGTCACATATCCCTTTATCAGATCAAGTTGAGTAAAGGAATCCATCAATAGATTATTTACATATATTCTTCCGTATTTTGGGAAAGAGAATATCTCATATGTAATCTCATGATCATTTCTGATGTCTTGGTTTGTAATAGCACTTAAGTTAGCTGTTGTAACAGTTTCCTCTTTTCCTTTTTGAACCAGTAAGCCTGTATTATTTGCCAACCTAACATAAGGATCAGTGGCACTAACTTCTAGAAGCAAAGAGGTATAGTGCTTGCCATCTGTCACAAAGAGCACAAAACGTCCAAAATCTGCACCATGGTGTATAAACAGGACTTGCTTTTGCTCCAGGTCCACTTGTTTGAATTGGTAGAGTCTGTGCAAAGTATCATTTGTTAGCACCAAGTCCCCATTGGAAATTCCACGTCTAGTATAGAGCAACTGTCCATCATCAAAATCAGAATCAGGATCATGATAGCAAAGATCTGCCAAAGTTAATAATCGCCGCCCATTTCTCACCACGTTAAATATCTTATCAATTACACGTACTGGTTTCTCATCATTCTTCAGCTGGACAGAAATGTTGAATCTAATTTCTACCGACAAAGATTCCACTTCTGGATGAAAGTTTGCCCACTTTGCTGACTCTTCACTGGAAGCTCTGACAAGAAATTCATCAAAAGCTGTCTCAGAATCGTCATGCACATACATGAGGCGCTTATCAGTTATATCTTTGTTAGTGAAACTGGTGAGGTTGTCACTACTCTCAAATGAGCCTGAAAAATGAATGAGTTTTAACCTCCCATGCTTAGGAAACTGTGTAACTTTATATTGGAAAGTTTTATTATCTGGTGTTTGCACAAACAATTTTGTGCTTGTTATTAACTCTCCTTCACCTTCAGTAACAGTTAGGCCATTGTTAGTCAACATAATGTTTCTGAAATCTGATTTGACGTAGACTTCAAAGTTGTATAAATTTGATTCCAGATACTTTGTAGAAATGAGGAAACTAAATGAATCATGGTTGTCTTCATGGTATCTGCTGATTAATTCATATGCCACTTTTTGATCAGTAACATCTTTCTGGCTAAAGACAGAATCTTTTTTCAAAGGCTGGTCATTAAGCAGAATTTGTCCATTCCTTGGTAAGGACAGCAATTTAAAATTAAGCTCATCCTCTGGCATTTCTAGATCCACAATCACAGCAAAAAGATTATCTGAATTAAAGTACTTCTTTTTTGATTTTTCAATTTCTAGAGGAGCATGTTTCAATAAACTGTACCTTAACCACTTCACTTTGATTGGGAAAACGTGCTCTTCACTGATTCTGTTTCCTATGCTAACTTTGAATTTAAATTGGTCAGTAACGTTTTCCAGCTGAATTTCTCTAAAAGTGCTACAGTATCTCACACGGCTGCGCTGAACAGAGCGTTGAGAGAAAGAGTTGACTCGCTTCCATTCCCCCCTTGAATGCTGCCTTTGGACTTCCCCAAACTGGGGTGGCTCTGTGATCTCATACCGTATCTCCAGCTCCTGCAGGTTGCCATTTGTTTCAACTGCCAGATGCCTAGGTGTGATCAGAGCTGTAACACCTTGGAGTAGTTTTATTCCTGAGTTGTTGACAACTCTGTAATCCAAAGGAACCGCCATGACACGTAACACAACAGTGTTGCTCACTTTCTCACCATCACTTGCCCTCAGAACAATCCTTGAGTTCTTGACGCCTGTGTGGACAAAGAAAACAGTGCCTTCTCTTAAGTCCTCATTAGAAAAAGTAGTAATAGCTTTTCCAGGATGCTTTGAATTTTCTAAAAATCCTGCATCTGCATTCAGATTTCCAAGCACTGAAAGACTGACATCCGCAAGATCCGTATCCTTATCTAGAACTTTTATCAGATCACTAGTCAAACGTTTCTTTGAGTTCTCTAAGAGGAGCAGCAAGTTTCCCTCAGGAAGTGTGATCTCAGGCGCATCATTTACTGGAGTGACAGTAATGCTAAACACATGCTGCTCATTTCCTTGCAAATACGGAGGAACAATCTTCTCACTGCTGGTAGAAATGGAGAAATTAAAATAATCGTAAGTGTCCTCAGAGCCATCATGGACATAAAGAATCTTTCCTTGCCACACGTCTTGCATAGTAAATGTATTTACCTCCTCTGCTGGTTCAACATCTAGCTTCAAGTCTCCATGAGAGGGTGGTTCCTTTATTTCAAAAAGAATTTGTGATTGATTAATCCCTAATTTCTGAAAGTCTAAGTTGATTTTAATATGTTTAGATTCAAGTGAAGCTTGTCCACCCTCTAGCACAATCAAGTTACTTAGAACTAAAAGGTGGCTTTTGTCTTCCTTGCCCAGAGACACAGAGCTGTCAGCAGAAATGGCATATGTTGGGGCTGCTTTCACAGTAAGGTTCTTTACAGCCATCTCTAAAGGAAGATTTGTATTAAAAGCACTCTCCGTTTCACACCCAGCTGAAATGTCCTTTGTTACCAGAACATTCTTCAGCGATTTCTTTTCTGAATTGGCTTTCAGATCTCTTAAGCAACCTTTGAAGGACCCTCCTCTGGCTTGCTTCCCAGACACTGAAGTTAGCTCTAACTTAATCACCTCTGATCGCGTACTGTCGTCTACACCACCTACAAAGAGAGACCCCTTCAGAAGCGGCAGCTTGCTGTGGGAAGGCAAAGATTTTTTCACAGTTTCTTCATCCAATGTCAGCTGCAAATATTCTGCAGTAAATTTCAGTTCAATGTAGTGCCAATGACTATCATTGACGGACCTATGAGAGGAAAGCTGGGTTCTACTTTTACGTTTTCCAACATAGGCTTTAATTAATCCATCTTCCATTTCCATTGCAATGAAATCTCCTGCTTGCCCAGGATGGTAAAGCAGCAAGCCACGTGCAGCTGAGGTTTGCAATGTATACTCCAAGATTCCCTCATCACCAACATTCCATGATGGGAATGAAACATAGGATCTGGAACTGAAGAAACTAATGGGTTCATCTTCACTTGCAAAGAATTCATCACTGCATCCCACCGAAACTTCATGGACATTTTTAAAGCCAGGAGAAGGTCTCAGAGGCATTAGAATGTCTAGATGATTGAACGACACATCATCAATACATCCTCGGAAACTGGGCAGTGCTCCAACAAGATATGGAACATCAAGTTTACTAGTACCACCTACATAGAATCCATAATCAATATTTAATTCATAGAGAATTCCAGGCATTTTTGCACTAGTTCTATCTTGTTTATCAATTACCAATGTGACATTATCATGTTCATGATGTAGTTCAACTAGGTGCCAAGCTAAATCATTCAGCTGATATCGTTGCTGAGAATGCAGAACTTGTTCCCCCACACCGAAGTTAATTCTTAACTGCAAGAGACAGAATTTTAACTATCAAAATCCAAAGTGGTATTTTTCACAATCATATATGAAAATATTGTTAATAGATTGATTTTCATAAATGTTCATATTAAGTACATAATTTATAAAATATAATTTAAAAAATAAAATCCCACTAAAATTTTGTGTGGGTTTACTTGCCATCACAAATATGACTTGAATAATTGCAGAAGATGGAATGGACTTCTCTGCAGTTCTGCTAGGACCAACAACTCCTGAGAACCCAAGTGACAATGATCTTTCAAGAAGTTACCTTGCAGAAAAACTATTATTTGGATCCAAACATTTTCCATCACGCTAACATCACCAAATCTGAAATTTTGCCTTTACTGAACCCCATGCTTTGACCACAATGATGCTGATTTTAAGATCTAGAGATCTCAGCGGCTTTTAGAGGCCAATTTTAATAACTATAATTGTAAAAAATAAACACCGTATTTTGAAATTATCAATTATATAAGTGATTTTTCCATTTTTTTAAAATGTAAACTTTGAGAATCATTATAGACAACAGGTTGAAGAGAAACGCTAAACAATATAGGCTATGCATAGATTTTTACCTATAGTTATAAACCATACCTGTATATTTCCTGAGCGCAGCTCCATTAAACAATAATCCTTCTTCCCAGCTGCAAGAAAAAGCAGTCCATGTGGCTTACTTGTTCGAAACCGCAGCTGTAAGGATGTCTGAGAGGATGCTTCTGACATGTGCAACTCCACAAAGCTATCACCATAAAATGATACTGAAAGAAAGAAAGGAAAATAAACGGAGATTTAGTCACATACACAAAAAATCCTTCTCACCTACAGTGAAATACATATAAAAAAACCATACTAACTCTCTACGTGTTTATTTCTATATGAACGAAAACAGGTATCAGATATCAAATTCACCAGTCCAAGCAACTGGATAAGAGACCAATGGCCATATCAGTATGGACAAGGATACAGCCCAGTATTCTACTTCCAACCATGATGACAGGGAATTGTGAGAACAGTGCAATCACATTTAATATTTTCCTTCAAATAGTCCTCCAATTATTGTCTTGTTTCAGGTGTTTTCCTGAGCTTGTCACAGTTGGTCTATTTTGTAACTGCCAAAGGATTTCTCTCAGAAGTACTCTATAGTTTCTTTTTGGAAACATCTCAGCATGCTCTTTCATCTCCATTCAGAGACATCCGCTGTCATCTCTGATGAGAAGGCCCACAGGTCTCCTGCCATCTACATGATTCTTTCATATGTTCTCATCCATCTCTTTTCCAGGCTGAAGTGTCCTCTTGTTTCATGTATGCAGCCTCCAACCACCTCTGCTGCCCTGTTGCTGAGCCACTCAGCTCTGTACAAGCCTCCTGCAGCCCTTCACTCTTCTCCCCTCTTTACCACCTTGAAGAACAGTAACACCAGCAAACTTTCCCCTTTGACTACTCACTGCCTTTAACATCCCTATTATTACTGTACTGAACAGCACATATCCCAAGACCAAATCCTCAAAAACTCTGCTGGTAACTTTCCCTCCTACACCAAAAAAAAATACCCCGAACAAACAAACAAAAAAAAAATCATTTACCCCATCTCTTATCTTTTAATCCATTACTTAATATACGAAGCCCTGCAATCCTACCCAACGGCTGCTCAAAGGCCTTTGATGTCAAAATTTACCAAAAGCCTTTTGGGAATCTAAACCTTAGCCACCTTTCCCGCCCCCAACAAGAAAACTCACAAGAGGTTTGTAAAGCAGAACTTATCTTTAAAGAAACCCTACTGACTCTTCCCAAGTTGATCCTCCTTACTTCTCTGACTTTTATCTTTTGTTACAGTATCTATACATCTGAATGTTATGGATGCGAGGCTTAAAGTCCTATGGTCCTTCTTGTTTTAAACACTGGCATAAAATTTGTCATCCTCCAGGCTTCACATACCCAGGGAGTTTAAAGCATGGGATCTGATATTACCCTTAGCAAGTAAGCAATTTCATTCCTGAGGTTTTTTTAGGTCAACCCCTCTCGTTCTCCTCCCCCCCCCAAAAAGGAGTCTCAGTTTGGGAATCTTCCCAATTAGCAGTAAACACCATTTCGTTTAGCTTCTCTGCAGTAGCCATGCCCTTTCTGAGTGCTTCTTTTATACTAATAGCTTAATCAACTGGCTGCACAGACTCTCTGCAGGGTTTTTACTCTTCATGTATTTAAGAAGGATTTAGTAAAAGCTTTGATTCCTTCAACTAGCTGATCCTTGACCTTTTTTTTTTTCTTCAGGCCTGTCTATTTTCGCATTACATCTGCCAGGGTTTATGATGCTTTCAGCTGGTTTTGGACACAACTCTTTAAGGACGCCACCGGTTAAATATTTACTTTGCAGCTTTAAGCTTCATTCTGAGATAACTTTCTCATTTTAATATAGTTATTTTTAAAATTAAGCATGACTGCAGAGGACTTCTGAGGTTTAACTGTTCCTGTCTCTACATTAGCTGTCCCGAACTCAGACTCTGATACGGATTCTGCACACTACAGAGTACCAAATCAAAAGTCTTGGTAACCAGCTGTTCCATGAAACAATCATTAATAGTACCTAAAAATTTGCTGTAGTATACATAAAAATTTTAGGTGTCTTTTCCAAGAATAAGATTTCAGCAAACCCCACAACCAATAGCTATGTAATAGTGTGTTATATTAACTACCCAGAGAAACACAGGAAAGATTTTTAGATTACTGAAGTACACGTATTTCTTGCAAAGGAAGAGCCACCACTGTGCATAGAAAAATTGGTTCCAAGCTGAACAAAAAGGAATTCTTCCCCACCAGTTTACTTCTAGCGTAAAAGAAGCTTTCATCAAATAGCTCTGATATGCCTTACAGGTCTTCCATAAAATCTATACAGTAAAAGAACCAATGCCATTTGCTGCATATAGAAATCTCATTGCTGTGGGTTTAAGGACCAACCTCCCTTTAAAGAAAATACTGAAGTAACAGAATTAGAGACCAAATATAAGTGAGGACTAAGTTTCACTTATAAGCCAGGAAACAGGTTAAGTGTATACAGTTTTTACATTATGGTAAATTCATATTATGGCAGTGTCTAGGACTGTCACTGTTCTATCTACCGTACAGATGGCCTATTGGAGATTGTCCCTACCCTACTTTCAACCCCATTACGCAGGTAAGGGAGAGGAGTCCCCTGACTTCAGCAAATGAGGCACTGAGATACCATCTTCCTGAAGATCACAGGAAGCATAACCTAGCTGTCTGAAATAACCTGCCTTAATCAAAAGGTTACTCCTATTTCCTTCAGCCATTGTAGAAACATCAGAACATCAATATAATGTTACGGGTACAAGAAGGTTCCACCTCAAGAAGATGGATCCTTCTCCTCAGCCTGCTGAGACTCAAGAACCAGTTATGTTTGTTTTGCTACATCACATCCTAGTGCCCCTACGTAACTGGCAACTAACAGACTTCATTATAATTCTATCAGTGAAGTTCCTCAGAAATTAACAAATGAAATCCAAAGCTTTTGCAGATGTAAATGTCCTGAAAGTTTCTTTAAAATCACTCTAACACAGCCCCCAAATTGCATTGGTGAATTTCTGAATCAAAACTAATGACTGCTGGTGGACCTTCGCAATAACTCTTAGAGACATCAAATTTTCATTAAACTCAAGTAGGTGGGGAAAAAACACTGGATTTGAGGGGAAGCAATTGAGCAGAAAGATAAACTCATCCATGGATTACTAAGTGCAATTTAGAATAACTAGAAATGAAGTTGCAGAGTCAATATTTTGCAGTGTGCCCCTCGGAAACAGTTTGGTGTTTATATTAAATATGAGGTTTCTGGAAAAGAAAAAAGAAATGGAAGTTAAAGCTTTTGTCTTCCATAAAACACTTCAGAGTCAGAATCCATCACTGAAGGTGGGGCAGGAAACCCAACATTGGCCTAGGCACTGATCCAGCACTAAATGAAATCTTGGGCCAAGACCACCTACAGTGCCTTGGCATGATTTCTGCTTCAGTACCCACCAAGAAGGATGTTGTTACAGTATAGGAATCAAGTTCCTCTGGAGCAGACACTTTTAGAATGTCTTCTGGCTGAAATGGTGTTATGAGTGACCTCAAAATGAATCTGGTGCCATAGCTCTTGAAAAGAGGACATTTTGTCCTGGACCACCTGATGTCAATCATACCATTGTGGAAAGTAAGTGGAATTCAACCAACAATACCAGCCTTGAAGCTCCCTTACTAATGGAGCAGGTGAATTCAGCATATCATATAGAGAATGATTCCTTTGGATTGCCTGGGCAATCTATTCCGTAACAGCTCTGTGCCTCAAAGGGAAAAAATGGGTGGAAGCAGCTGAGAGGAAGAGCCAGATCTACATCAGATGTAGCGTCCCTTCATGGACAAAGACACACAACGGCTCAAAAAAAATAGAAGCATAATCACTTGGGATGCCAACATAAAGATCTGTTCAACCTGAGTTATTGTCTAATTTGTAGTCCCCATCTCTATTCCTTCACCCTTAGAGCCAACCCTCAACTCTGACTAGAAATACTACATTGGGGCTATAAATCCCACCTAATATTTCCATCATAACAGGTAACTTTTACAAGGGAAGTGTAAGTTTTGAGAATTTTGTTTCAAGTAATTTTACTGAAGATTCCTGACTAGTTCTGTCCACTTCTTTTCTTAGAAGTAACCACAAGAAACCAGGTGTCCTGGTTTCAGCTGCGATAGAGTTAATTTTCTTCCTAGTAGCTGGCACAGTGCTGTGTTTTGGATTTAGTATGAGAAGAATGTTGGTAACAGGCCAATACTTTAGTTGCTGAGCAGGGCTTACACCAGTCAAGGACTGCCAAAGGGCTATCCCAGACCATATGATGTCACGCTTGGGGGGAGTTTGCTGGGGGGTCAGCGACCAGTACTCCAGTACTCGGGGATGGGATGGGGGTTGGTCAGCAGGTCGTGAGCAATTGCACTCTGCACCACCTGTTTTGTATATTCTGTACAGTAGTAGTAGTAGTAGTAGTAGTAGTATATTTTCCTCTGCTGTTTTATTAAATGGTCTTTATGTCAACCCAAGGGGTTTACTTTTTTTCCCCCTATTCTCTCCCCCATCCAACTGAGGACGGGGCAGTGAGCAAGCGGCTGCGTGGTGTTCAGCTGCCTGCCGGGTTAAACCACCACAATAGGCCAGGCACAGCAGAAAACTTCATCATCATGGAGTACTCATCATCTAGTGGTGGCGTTAGGCTGCCATTTTATCCTTTTGTTCAGCTTTTGTTCTCTAGTGTTAAAAACATCATCAAGTTCAATGAACAGCTACACCTTGAATAACTTTTCTCTTGGTTTCTGTACTCAAAGCGCAAAGCAATAAAAGCCTTGTTTCTTCTCCATTGCCAAAACTAAAAACCACAGAAATGTACCTCAAGAAACCAAACTCAGACTCACTATGCAGTTATCATGAGCTATGCACACCTATCCAACAAGAAAATCAAAACTAAAGAGCTAACTGCAAGAACAGATTTTTTTTCTTTTTTTCTTTTTTTTTCTGTCAGTATTTCTTTTTTCAGACTAGATTACATACCTTCTCAGCAATGCACAGGGGTCATAAGGAAGAACAGTGATCTTGGAATCACAGTTCCACACTCACTTCTTAATTGGAAGTAATTTTAATGCAGATTTCATGTCTGCTCAACTCCTTTTGGTATCCACTGCGGACGGGAAACAGCCAAAGCTGTATCTCAACCCTTTCCTTCTCTGGATCCCTTTTTCACCTTCTTCCCAGCTAAAGTCATATGGATTCCCTACTGTGCCTGAACCAGTAACCCAGAAAGACCTTCATACTAATGTAATCCATAAAGGTGTTTGCATATATGTCAGATAAAAAAAAAGCAAAGAGGAGTATTTTACCAGATCCCTTCCCTGCCCCTAAAATCCATCCCCCTTTTTATATGAAAAAATTGAAATACATAATTTGATCTTCAAGCAGAAAAGAAAAATTATGTATTTCCCATGTAAGGGAGTATTTGGACAACTTCTTTGCCTTCAAAGTGTTTGGAAGGTATCAGTGCCAGGGCCCCTTAAAGATAATGCTTTGGCCAGAAGCCTACAGTGTAAGGAGAAACAACACAGATAACACTTAAAAGTACAGTCAGGCATCCTGAATCCTTCTGATGTAGATAAAAACATTTGTCTACTTTTAATACTCAATGTATTGATCTTCTGTTTTCAACACTACAATAAATGTCATAATTAGGCTACAGAACTACTGCTGCTCAGACAACCTGTTCCCATATAGCCTGATGATTTTCTGTGAAAACAACTATATATGACTTGGTTTTGCACTGGGGCTTTTTTTTCGGGGGGGAGGGGGGAGGAAATCATGCACTCTATTACACTACCTAATCGTTAAAGATAAAACATAGAAGGATTGTGTCTAACATTGCCCATGTATTTTCAGTCAGGATCCTCTACAAACTCCAGAACTGCTGCACCAGGAGGTATCGTGGGCTTGTTTGCTGTCTGCTGCAAAGCCAAGCATCACTTCTGTGACACAGTAACTCCGCAGGTGAGACCACAGTCCTTGCAGTGGCCCCACTAATAATCTGTATCAGTGAGCTCTACAGGCTGGCTGCATAAAAAGGGGTAAAAGAAGCAAGGGGGGAAACAGCATTCACTGGTTTTGAACCTGCTATCTTACCATCTACTGTTGTCATGTGCTGCACTGGAGCCCCAAACACAGAGAAGGTCCTCATCTGCCAGATTTTTGATGCACATCCCTCCCAAGATACGCCAACTGTACAACATCCCTTCAAGAAAATAAAGTTACTTATCTTTCTACGTGAAAAATGCAAAGTCACAATAAAGGCTAATTCACCTGTCCTAACAGCACACTTGGGCAAAGTGCAACAAGCACATACAACACCAGTTGTGACTGGTGAGGTATGGGTTTCATCACCTCCGGTGTATCTAGAGGCAACACCTGTTTTGGTTATTTGAATGAATGTCCAGCTGAGATTTGCACCTTGAAGATTTGTTCCCTGCAGCTCATTCACAAAATTGTAACAGGAACAGCAATCACCCAGCACAGGTAGCTCAGACAAATATTAATCTTCCAGATGATAGTGGTTTTCTATCTGTATGTTTACAAATTCAGCTATGTTTTTGACTCCTCTATTTTGGATGTTCAAGCAGAAGCTCTGGCTAAGAGTGCAGCCTGTTTCTCCCTATGGTTGGTGAAAAAGGTGTGACCCCTCTTCTTGTACAGCAGACCTATTCACACTAACATTAGACTACGAAGCACATGCTGTGAGAGCTCAGTTCAAGGCTGTAGAGAAACCAAAGAGGTGTACCAAGTCTCTTAGGGTGCTCCAGTGAGAGGCGGAGGGGTTGTGTAATCTAGAGATGAAGGCAGGTTTCCACATAGTAAAAATACTTTCAAGCTACATAAAAGTACAGCTTGAAGCCTCATGAAGTGCCCTCATGCACTAGGTGCTGGGCAAACGACGAGAGATGCCTTGAGCCTCAAACAGCCTCTGCTGTAACGAAGAAAAAACAGGCAGGTCCCAACAGATGAAGACACAGGTCCCAACTTTGTTCCCCTAAACCACAGGAAAAACAGCACACAACCTCCAACCTAAATATAATAGGAATACTCTCCCTTGGGATAGGATTTGAGTGATGGGAACAAGTGTTCAGAGCCTATTAATACCAAATATAAATAAGCTGTTGTGATGTAAATAACTTTTAAAAGCCTTGTTTGCTCTGCTTGTACAGCACAAGTGGAGACAGATTAAAAACTGAGAGAACACTGGTGAAAGAGTACCGAATTCCAGGTTCCCAACACAACAAGCTTTTAACAGCCCTCTGCCAGAAAAAAGGCAGAACGGGGATTAAAGAATGCATTTGCAGCTCTTGCATGGGCTCACATTCTGCACCATAAACACGCTTAGAACTGTCCCACAGAACCAAACCATTTCTCTAGCTCCTTCCAGCTAACAGAGCTTTGCACCCAGGTCCAAGATTTCACTACCAGAAAAGCTGTCAGTCCTCTGCAAAGCGTATTCCCCAGCATGCTCCACAAATACTGACTCTATTCCTACAAAAGTCTGTGGGTTAATCATGTTTCAGCTTTGTGCTGAGGAACTTAGCTGGAACCATTTATCAGAACAACTGACACAAAGTTAATTCTCCCACACGCTACAAGCATCTGTTCCAAAATTTTGTAATTTGTATGTGTATTTCCATATCTAACTGTATTTCCTTCTTTCACCTTGAATCTGCCAGTAGTATGTCTGAAAACATTGTGACTATAGCAGAATCCTAACTTCAGGGTATATAAGATATTTTGGAGAAATAGATATTGGGTTCTAGCACCCACACAGAATCACTTTAAGAGTGATTAATTGATACTAAATCTTCTGAAATAAGCTTCTCCAAGTGGCATGAAAAAGATGCTATGACAATAGGATAAAAAGAATTCATTATATGAAGCTGTCCTAACTGAAAAATTATTCTTTCAGGCTAACATTTTGTTGGAACTTTGGAAAGGTCTGCATATACTTCATTGCACATCAGTGATAAAAATCACTTTTTTTTAAAATATAATGGAAATAGTAAAAGAAACTGCCATAGGTTTCATGGAGTTGTCAGAAGCTGCATATTCTAGAAATAAAGATGATCAGTTCTGATGAGTCAAAGCTCAACTGGACTACAAGTTAGAAAAACAAAATTTGACAGCAATTACTTTCTCAGAAAGTAATTTCATATTTGCTTTTTTTGCTTCTGAGCAGCAGTGAAGAATCCAATCAGTAACTGTTTTTTCTCAAGTTTCTGACTGAAACCCAACCTCATGTTACAATACAGTTTGTGTGACTTCCCATTATAACTAGATTGAATGGGCTCTAAAGTACTAACTAGAACTTCATGAGCATGACAAAAGGAAGACTGCTCTTACACGGGTGTAATTGGACATTGATGATAGTCCTGTCTTTTACAATCAATGTCAATGCCTCTTGCTTCTGCAGGGGGAGGAAAAAAGTGAATCTCCTTTCAGTCTGATTCAGCAGCAGTTACTAGTAATAACCTGAAGGAAAAAACCTTCAGAAAATATATCCTTATAAATAAAAATGCACTCATGGCTTCATTTTCTCTTACAGCTAGATGGAACCCTATTTTAAATGTTCCTTTTTTGACTCAGTACTTGCTGCATCACAGATATGATCAAATTCAACTGGTGAGACTGAAAAGCACTACCAGTGCCACAGAATACCTTAGGTAATATGGTTTGCTTACAAATCTTACATTCTCCAAAACACAGTGCTGATATTTCACAAAACAGGAGTTTGGTCAATGAAGTTTTGCTGCAAGGACAAAGAGCAGAAATAATGCAGCAGAAAGACAGGAAGAAAATGAAGAACCAAAATAGGACACTTAAGAACGAAAAAATACTACTTCCATCTTTGTCCCCTTATCTAAGCTGCTAGCAGATGACATCAACAGCACATAAGGGCTACAAGAAAAATGGAACTGGAAGAGGGAGCTGCCAGATTCACTGGGAATGCCCTTTAAGGCTAATGTAAGCACTATTCAAAAGTGAATTCTCAGGGTTGATTCACACTTTCTCAGCGTAGGATTTACAGTGAGATTTTGTGGGTAAACCGAACACTGTGAGAGTCTGTAAGCCTCTCACACTCACCTAAAATGTACACAATGAGGAACATCCTTGTGTTGCATCTACAAATGCTTTACACACCAGACAAGGTGATGTCTAAAGGTCCCTTCCAACCCAAAACATTCTACGATTCTATGATTTACAGATAAAAGATAGTCCTGTAGTTAAAGCACTGAATGCCAAAGGAACGGAGTTAACGTTAATATCTGGTTCTATCACAGAAACACACTGAAGAGTTGGGAAAACCACTTAACACCTAATTTCAGTTCACTGCCTGTAAGAAGACGTTCATGCTTTTTTTTCCTTCCAGCCTTCAAATGGTTTTCCATTTCACTCTATGATTTTTGGGAGCAGGAACTCTGTATCTCCAGGTACAGCTACAGCAGCAGCTGGAGTAAGAGAGCTGGAATTTAATAAGCACACCTGGTAGTGATGCCAGGCCACATGGCCCGGCAGAGCTCAGCTTGAAGGCAGCTGAGCCTGCACCGCTACCCCTAGGTTAGCACAAGAAGCAGGATACATTCCTGATGTCCCTGCCTTGCAGTTTGGAAAGGTAATCTCTGGCTCTGGCTTTGCCTTGCACTGCCTGCAACACTAGGATGGAGGACAGTGCTGCAACAGTGAGGCATAAAGTGGTTTGTCAGCTTCACATTTTCCAAGCAGTACTGGCTGGCCTAACATTACTTCCAGCAAAATCAATGACAAAACACTTCGTTATGATATTTAAGACAACACTACTATTACTTGAGAAATTTCAATGGCAATCAGATCTCCCCAACATCCTTGATAGCTCTGAGACATCTCTAAGAGCAATAAAGAAATCCTCCCCCTACCCTGCAGGGAAGCTTTTTGTTCACAAAACTGGTGAGACCAACACTTGGAGCTCCACACATTGAACTTCTTCCGTGGGAAGTTGAGAGGTGCATTTTATTTCTAGTATCTGAAACTAATCCTGTAAGAAAAACTACCAATTCAGCTTTCACTGATTTCTGAAGAACTGAAAACTATTTTTAAAGTTACAATTAAACATTAGGAGTTAGTTTTTAACTAGTCTTCTTATCTAATGAAAACAGCCACCATACAATAACAGAAACCGACAAGACACTTGACATTTCTGAAGAAAGAGGGTTATGGCAATTGGTTTGTGTCACACGCAATTGCAAAGAGTACAAAAAGGCACACTTCTGCAACTGCCTGCTGGTCCATTATTTTAAAAGGGTATTTAAATAATAAACTTGGTTACCAGTCTTTGATGCTCTGTAATTCACTTGAAAATACATCATAAGAAGAAATCTCCAGTTTAAGTTTTTGGCTGTGCCAATGGCTTTGGCGACTGCCCAAGACCTGTACCTTAACCATCAGTGAGAGCTGCAGGCCCTTGGCACACCTGAAAAGCCAGACATAAGACAGCTGAATCTAGAAGCCAAAAAACCAGTAACCATAGTTGCTGGTGGATACCCAATGTTGGGACTGCTGGTTCTCATGGATGCCAAAGCAGGGGAAGGAATCACAGGGCACATTCTTGCACACGCCTTAGTGCTTTCATCATGACACATTACAGTTACGATTGTAACAAAGAAAAGGGGGCTTCATCCAGGTTGCTTGGGCTTTGATCGTTTAATTAGAAAGCCTGGCTATGTCATCAAGCCCCAGCACCTCCGGAGGCTGTAGGTAGGGGCAACAGGCATCAACACAGGCTCGAACCCAGGCTGCCAGGCTCGGCCCCCCCTGTAAGGGAAGGGGACACCTACACCTTCGCAGCACCGCCTGCCGCCCAGCCACCTGCGA
>NW_009258629.1:610142-624195 GCF_000687185.1 Egretta garzetta
AGAGCCTCCCCTCGCCCGGCCGGGGCAGCCCCGTCCCTCGCACTGTCTGCATGCGGCATCGTGCTGCCTCACGGAAGGAACACGTAGCGTGCAGACAAAGCGTTAGGAGCAGAAACTGAGGTGACTATAACCAGCACAGGACCTGAATGAGGCAAAGTTCTGCACGTCACACCTCGCCATTTGTGTCCTGTGCTTGAAAGCACAAGGTTTCAGTTTAGAAAATGTTTTAAAGAGCACCCTTGAACAAATCGTGTATAGGCCGCATACCGCACTTAATTCAAATATGCAGACATGCCTTCGGTTACATACATCACCCGTGCCAGGAACGGCCTTGCAGTCATAAGATTTTCTCTGATGTTATCAGCTGGCAGGGTGCACTGCAATGTGTCTCAACAGGTCGGTTGTTTTTTTAACTTCTTACTCCCTTACACATAGGACTGGAATTTGTGACCTGAAATCTGACACTAAGCAAGCAGAGTTAAGTAACCGAGATAATACTCCAAAACTGCAGAAAGAAGAAAGATGGTGATGGCATGAATCTCTTTTCTGGGTCAGCCGTCTGGTTCTTCTCTTCCTTTGAGGTTTGCAGTCATCATTTAGTCTACATTTTCCTTAGCAATTTTTGGCATGCTTTGCTGTCTTTACCATTTTAGAATAATGTGCATAGTGGGAGGGGGGATCCATGCCCAGAGGGAAATCATGAGGAGTGACCTGTACCCAGAGATCACTTGACACCTTTCTTGAAGAGGTGAAAGGCAGAGGCCTAATGAACTTCATTCTCTTCATACTGGCACTCAGAGACGATTTGTGAAAACCTGGAGAAGGAATTGTGGAAAAGTGTCAGCCTAAGATGTGAACAAGACGGGCAGAAAAAGGATTTAACGTGGAGTAACGATCGATAATACGACTGGGGCTGGAAAAGCAGACCTCCAGGTGTGCAGCAGTGAAACTCTGTGCTGCAGCAGGGAAGCCTGGGCAAAAATTCTGCCCTCACACCATTCATATGTTGCACAGGTCTGGCTTCACCTATCCCCACCTAGGAGTATTTGGCTTCCCAAACCCTGTGCCATGGCCCAAGTTTGCCAGGAGAGGCCTTGGATATACCTCAAAAGGGACAGCATCACTTGCACTGTAGGCCTTGGGAAGCAATATTCAAAACCACGTTAGGAAAAAAACAGGGCAGTGACATGCTTGGATGAGAGGCAGGAGGTAGGCAAACGAGAGTATCCCATACATACGAGGTGTTTTGGGGCAAAATGCAGAGACAGTGGGACAGGGAGTGCCAGAGCAGGGTTGGTGAGGCCACACGCAGGATGCTGTGCAAGCAGGGGCACCTCCCTGCTGGAGTGGATCGCTAGCTGGAGGTCTGCGTTCAGAGACGGGGAAAGCCAAATCAGTGATGCCGTTGGAGGTATCACACTGGATACAGAGCTACTAAACTCTTGTGAAAAGGAATGAAAGATCTTTTTTAAATACCTCGCGATGCATGGTACAGGATGAAATTTGGGAATGCGATGCGTTTATTTCAGGGTATGTTAAACTTAAAATCTATTCCGTGTTGTAGCTACACTGATACAGCCACAAAAATGTAATCAGTCAATTAATATGTTACGTGTAACTCTAGTGAGTAACTCAGCAGTCATTGAACTAATATTTTCCTTAAACAAAGTAATCTTTTTTTTTTTTAAGTATGCTCATTTCAAAATAACCTCTAGTCCGAAGACAGGCAATCCACTCTGACATAGGAGAAGGGGCTCACAGAGCCGGGACTGTTCAGCCTGGAGAAGGGAAGGCTCGGGGTATCTCATCAGTGTCTGGGAGCATGTGAAGAAGAGGGAACAAGAATTCTTAGAGGTATCCAGTGAAAGGACAAGAGCGAATGGGCACAAACTGAAATACAGGAAATTTCATTTAAACACAAAAATCTTCCTCACACTGGGGGTGATCAACTGGAACAGGTTGCTGAGGCAGGCTGTGGGGTCTCCATCCTTGTTGATATTCAAAACTTGACAGGGTGCAGCCCTGAGCAACCTGCTGTAGGTGACCCTACTCTGAGCAGAGGGGCTGGACTGGACAATTTCCAGAGGTGTCTTCCCACCTCAACTGTTCTGTGATGCTGTGACTTAGACTGAAGTTTCCATGGTCATTTAAAACAAACATTAAGAGACTTCAGAGAAAATGGCCACATCTTGAGAGAGGCCTAAATGGCCTATACCTTTAAGCCACATTTTCTTAAGTCATTCAGGAGCTTCCAACCAAAAAAAAATTTGTTTCTGCAGTTCCCGTAGGGAGGCGGTTGGGGGGGTTTAATAATTTTTTACTTTTATTACTCAAGGATTCCTTATGTCTTGAAAGCATGACAGAATTTGTTTCCTAAAGAAAAATTCCCAATAATGCAGTCAGACAGGCAGAAATCCAGTATGTAAAATGTTCTGGTTGGTGTTCTTTCTTCCTCCCCTGTTTCTGTATGCCAGCTGCATATCCAGTAGTCAACCTCAGTGCTGAGCATGTCTGTGCAAATGTGAAAAACATTCAGCTAGTTGACAGATTCTTTTCTATTAATGATGGAGATCTGCTTGTTTGCATCTGACAGCCTATCAGTCCATTAGTTAAAGCAGAATGCGTGATGTTACTGACCACTATAATACACTACACATCAGCTTCTTTTTATTGAATTTGGTTGGAGAAAGGTTGCACTGAGGAGTTTCATGTGGTACCAGAATCCACTCAGAGACCAGTTTCTATTCAATTTTCAACAAACAACACTGTTTGCAAATTGCTGCTGCAGCCAGGACTGCTTTAGGGTTCCCATAGGCTTTTAACCAATTTAAAAAGACCAAAACTCTCCCCATGTTTTGAAACAACTTCTATCAGATTTCTCTGGTTTTGATTAAATTATGCTGAAATTACTGTTGTGGGTAAGTAGCAAACACTCAGAAGACGTGCCCAGGTACTTCTGACGGGAAAGACTGAGCGCTGGCTGCAAGCAGTCAGGAGAGGTCCTGTGCTACGAATGTAAAGATCTACAGCTAAACAGAAGAAATTAATAGTCTTTAGATAAAGCAGTATTAACCCAATATTTATTACATTAAAATGACATTTTAATTTGACATACTAGTTTTAATTTAACACTTTATCACATGGCAAATACTCAACTTGGCTTTCCTGAGTGGAGCAGCAATGTAGTGGACCAAAGCTTCTTAACATCTCAGATACAAATAAGAAGTTACAGGTGTATGCTCTGTCGTCCTCATCGAAAGCAAACACAAACCTGCAGTGGTCCATACAGATCCCCAAAGAGACTGGCTGTCATGACACTAGAGGGAGTCCTGATGCTGCAAGAAAATCTTTTTCCTGTAATAATTTCTTAAGTAAATAGTGCCTTATACATGAAAATGTTGTTGAAATAGAACTTCTGGGGAAGATGAAGGAGCCATTTGATTCAGATGGGAATTCAAACAGTATTCAAGTCCTAAATTCCAAGTTTTCCAGCTATTCATCAAGCAAGCCAAGTGAATTAAAAAAAGGGCATTGTTAACAGGGACTTTATTTTTTCAGTAAAGAGGATGTTTAAAGCCAGCATTCAAAATGGAGTAAAAGAATCTCTTACATTATTGTTCTGCTAATTTAAATTACAAGGGCTCTGTTCTACAAAATCTGTGCTCTTCTTGTGATTCCTCATTGAAGACTTAAAAGGTAGACCATGCGGTCTTGAGTTTTCAAGTTAAATAGCTGAATTTTTATGGAAATCAATGGCAGTTGTCAACGCTCAGCACCTTGAAGTTCAGGCTGCACCAGGGCCGGCAGTCCTCAGTAGCTCAGAGTGGTAGCTTGTCCTGTGCCACTGGGATTGGGAATACAATTTGTGCTGTGGGAGATTGTAACATGCAAGCCTAAAGCAAGGCAAGGCTCTCTGCTCTGAATGAAGGAGGAGGATGGTATTGCTATTCACTAGGTATACAGGTATTTTCTTTCTTCCCCTTGGTGGCCATGCCTCGAGCCAACACCTCTTCAGGTATTCACCATATAGACCCTGTCCCTTCCAAGATATCACAGAATGAGAACTCAGCTCTTGCTCCTCTTCTGATGCTGGGTGAGTTCTATCAGAAAGCTATGAGATTGCATTCAGGAACAGGTCATCCAGGAACTAAAATATTCCTCTTTTTCAGCCAGAGTGGCACAGCCTAAAGGGGCTCAGCACAGGAGGCTGCAGCTGCTACTAGGAGGAAGAGGCTTGCCTGTTGGAGGACCCAGAGAAGAAATTGGTGGGATGATACTGGTGGGTAGTGGTGCCCTTTACCTGTACGGCAATAGCATGCCTTTGAGAAGAAGCTGCTAAGTGATAGTCCTTACCAGGCTAGTCACATGGCCAGCCCAATGGAGATCCCCAGTGCAGTAATGTTACCAGGGCAAGAAGATAATCACAACCATGTAGGCAGGCCAGATACTGCATTTTCTCCATGGAGCTAAACATGAAGTGAAGGCTTAGGCACGCTCCTCCTCCTCCTCCTCCTCCTCGTTTCTCCCCTGTGGGTGGTAAGGCCCATTGCATCAGTTTGTGGCGGTGCACATGTGTACAGGCTGTGCGATGAAGGACATGCTGTCTTCACCTGCTGTCCTCATGTTCATGCTTGAATTATCATGGTTGATCAATTACACTAATAAAGGCTGCTCTTTCAGCTAAAGCAATACAGTTTTAGAAAAGATGTGCCATGGAGAAGCATGAGTATATATTGTGATGCTGCCATGGTATATTCGATCTCATTCCCTACAGGATAGGTGCCAGAAAATACAGGATGCTTTCCATGTGCTATGGAATATTATTAATTGATTATTAAACTATGATTATTAAAACAAATGTGGAAAGTGCACTGAACAATGCAGTAGCTTTAGCTTGTATTATATGTTCAGTTTCAGTATGTGGAGATGCATTTCTTATGCCAGGTATTTACTGATATACATATGTGCAAGGGTGTAAACTGTCACACTGGCCTTAGAAGAAATACTCATTTGCCCCAGTTTCAGCATCAAGTGTTGCAGTTTAGCATCATCTCTTCTGCAAACCTGTATGCAAGTCTCAGGTAATTTCTTTCAAGGGAATCTGTTTAAAGCTTCCAACTCCAGAAGCTTCCTCAGAGATAATCTGTCAGAACCGGGGGTCTTGAACCAGATCTTCATCCCTATCTGCCAAAGCAAAACAACTGTCTGTCAGCCAAAAGTCCAGCAAAGAAAAAACAGAAACACAGCTACAGCAAAACTATGCAAGTTATCTTAGCACAGGGAGGAGACTAGAATTCGGCTTTTGTGCAGGTCAAAGGAGGCAGAGGAGCTCAAAAGAATGGTCCTAAAGAAAATGCTTTCATCTCCCCAGAGAAGGTTTCACTTCCAGGGCAGTGGCATGTAGTCTCTCTCAAGACATTTGCAGAATTTAAGTTCTCAGGTTTTAGTAAAAAACATCATTTCATTCCATGACATGGCTGACTTAGGGACTGGGGATCAGACAATGCAGCAGCACATTTCCAAGCAATGTATGTCAGAATGCTGAATAAAAGTAGGAAAAAGCCCTTCGTACAGTTTTGAGTTTTGTTTTTCTGATGCACTTTGCTTCACTGATTTATGCAGTTTTACTAATCCTTTTTGGCTTCAGCAGGCTTTTTATGCCACTCCTGCTGATCAGTAACTTCATGACTGTTGTTTGTATCTCAGTCACCTTTTGTTAGACACTGACTCTCTAGGAAAATCATTTATATTCATCCACACTGATCTGTTTTTCTCATTTGCCTGTGCAAATAGTTCAGATTCTTCCAATAACCAACACATCTTTCTTTCACCAGGTGAATCTTGGATTAGTGAGAACTGTCCTCAGGATCATTATTATTCTGGTTGAGCATCTGGTGCATTTTCAGGTGCTGCCTTTAACATGGCTAGAAGCGAGTGATGTCTTTACAGCCCTCCTTTTTGTACAGCTTTGCTTTTGAGATCACTTAACAAGTTGCAGCTGTAGTAAGCTCATGACATTGCTATGCAGAAAGCTGCCCCTTTCTGTAAATCAATACCCTCTGTTGATAGTTGCTTTTGCATCAGGATTGGATTCCTGTCTTGCATCGATCTTACACAGGTGCTGCTGCGCTTGCTAAATTACCTCTGGATCATGGTAGCTATTTTCACAGCCTTCACAATTTTGACTGTTTTGCTCATATTAAAGCACTTGCCTTAGAAGTAACAGGAGCCTCTCTTTTTTTCTGTTGGCTGTGGGTACAGAATAATGTTGGCTGTGGATGTGTAGTAACGTAGGATAGAAGGGACCGCCTGAATCATTACATTCCCCTTCCCAGGTACTGCAGACGTTGCCTCATATAATAATTATTGTTATTCATTTATTGAACTCTATCTTAAAAACACTCAGCTGTCTTGGTCTCAGCACTGTCCTGTACCTGATTCTCCCTTTGCAAAACTGCCCCTGAACGTGATTATTCTGACAGTTTGAAAATTTCTGATCTTCAGCGGAAGATCTTTATGGGCAGCCGATACCTCACTTGTGCCAGCATTGCTTTTAAATCTAAACACTTAACTAAACCCATGGTGCCGAGCTTAGTCCTCAACGTATTTGTGGATGGCACTCTTTTTCCCCTCAGCTCTGGCTGAAGAAGCCTAGCTCATCTATCTAGCCTCCTCTAGCAAATTAGGTTCTCAATACATTCACTGTTCTTTTCAGTCTTCTCTTGCTCCCTTTCTGGTTTGTAACTGTCTTTCAGAAACACAGGTGACCAGAGTAATACACAGCCATCCAGACCTGGTCGCTGAAAGGTCTTCTCTCACACCTTCCCCCTTTTCCTTCAGAAGGTCTGTCTCTGCCTTAGTCCATGGATCAGATTGTCAAATCTACAGGAGACCCATTTACCTCAAACCGGGCAAAGGAGGGGACCACTACAACAGCTGGCACACTGGTTGACCGTCATTGTGCTGCTCTCCAGAAGTCCCAGCTTTCTCTCTTTGTGCTGTCTGGTAGCAACCTCTCAATGATGGCTCAGACCGATAGGAACTTCTGGACTAGCACCTACGCTTCCCCATGCCAGATGTGTGGAGCACAGCTGGGATTAGTGTGGGCCTTGTGCCACACCTCTCACAGCAACCTGGAGCCTGTGCAGTACATACGGTATTATGTTCATGACTGTGGCTCTTTATTCCTTAGACCTTACTGATTTCACGCACCTTTTAGAAGCTGTGTTGTTTTGGTTTTCTGATATCTAAACAAGTTGCCTCATTGCAGCTTTTTCTTGAGGACTCTCTGCTAGTTCTCTGTCTCTTCATCATTACCATTTATCTGTGTGGAGTAACAGAGTGCTGCGCTTCCCACTGCATAGGCAGTTTAGAAACAAGCACAGCCCTATGGGATGGGAAATAGATCTGATGAATATTGAAAGACAGAAATGGCAGGCTGAGATGAGCTGTGGTGAGGTGGGCTGCAAAAGGGACATTATACCTCTAGGTTTTGAATATTTTGGTGATACATTTCTGTAATGGTTAATAGAGCTAATATTTTATATATCGTGTAGGTTTTGCCACAGAGTTTGGAAGAATGGGATTTGAAGGCTGGGCTGTTGGCTTGGGAGCACTGGGTGAGAGGACCTGGGGAAGTACAGGAGGGATTTTGAGTGAAGAGAACACTAAAAAGACTATGAAAGCTAGTGTCTTTGGTGAAGCAGATGCCACAGATTCAGTGATGTATGGCCTGGAATGGAAAGGGAAATAATAGTACTAACCTAAAGGCCTACTAACACCAGCAAAAACATTTGCATTGAGCTTGACAGGGCTGGGATTTAATCAAAAAGTTTTAATCTAGTACACACAGGAACCTGGAGACATGGCAGGCCTCGAGGTGACTTGGTGACTGTTAAAGCTGATTCCTAATGGCTACAAATTTTGCAGTCTGGGGGGACAAGTCTTTACAGAACTTCATTTTTTGTCGCTCTGTGGCTAACTTGTCGCCCAGCCAGGTTTCCCGGTGTTTCTCAGCCAGGACGGTTCCTTGTACAGAGAAGAGCAAGATTGTTTTAATTTTCAATCCATTAATTTCCTTAAGAAGGAGGGTGTCGGTTTGAAAAGCTACCTCTTAACACTTCAGGCATGTTTGACTCATCCTGTCTGGCAGATCCCTCGGTGCCCTAATAAACCCGGTGTGAACACTTTGTTCTGGTGTGTGGTATTTCAACCCTGAGATTACATTTTGGAAGCAGCCTGGTTATTGTATCCCACTCCACTGTCCAGACCAGCTGAACTGGAGCCAGCTCACTCTGCGCGCTTACTACCAAGGAATGTTTCAGCGGTTTGGGTGGCCCTGTGGGAGCTGGGAGAGAGAAAGACATAGTCTGAAACCAACATGAGCTACAGGCTTCCCCATCTGTAAATGGTGTCGATGATACCTACTCCATTTTATGGGGTGTCTTCGTTACTCCAGGTGGTATAGTAGAGACTAGTGTAGACTAGTATATGGGAGGTGCTTCCCCTCCTTGTGTGTTAGCAGTCCATAAACCCAACCATTGCCCACCCGCTGGCTGTGCACATAGACCCACATCTTGCTGCATGCTGCCCAGCCACCTGCTCAGATAAGGGTTCCAATATCAGTAACCTCTGTGGGGTTTTTCCTACTTTCTGATCATGCACTATGTCTCTGTGTCTTTTTTAGACTGATCACTGATGAAAGCTTGTTTCCTTGCTGTTATTTAGCTAAGAGGACTCAGTGCAGAAGCCAAAGATGGCAACAAGATAATCTGAGAGACATCAAGCTTCTCCCTTGACAGCTCATGTTCATGAAGGACTGCTTCTAAGACAAGAAATACGAGTTCAAGCCCTGACCAATCACAGGTGATGATAGGGCTCATCTTCAAAGACTTTTAGTGTAAAATCTCTATCAAATATTGTGAGAGCTGATTTCTCCTTCCAGCTTTTACCAGTCATCTCAGATCTACATACTGCTGTTGTTCAGCTGATGCTTTGGGGTTCTGCCAGGGTAGGAAATGTTTTTCACTTCAGCAGTTTAAGATTGGCAGCTCTCATCTGAGGAGGCTTTCTCCTCACTTTCCTGCTGTCCCCAGCCTGCCAGTAGCACTATCAGCACTTGGGCCCTTGTTTGAAACTGGGTGTCTAAACTTGCAGTGACATGCTAAGCACTAGGTACAGTCCTCCCAGCCAGGGCAGTTTAGTGATACGGTGGTTGAAAACAACAGCTTGGCCTGGAGACCCACCTCGACTGAACCATTGCATCATGCAAGTGGACCCAAGTTAGCACTGAGAGCAGAAATAGGACCCTGTGTGTGGAGTGCCAATACTATTTCCCAAACCATATCCAGGTTGCCCCAGGCTGCTTTAAAGATATGTCCACTCCCCAGGGCAGTTTCAAAGTAGAAATTCTTCTCAGGAGCATCACTGGAGTCAAGAGCAAACAGAGGTGAGTTGCTTCAAAACAGAGGGAGCCTGGATGCTGATGGTCAGTCTGACTTCTATGAGGAATCAGGAAGACCTAGAAAGGATTGTGGAGGATGGATAAAGAATAGAGAGAAATAAATGTTGACAGACAAGGAAAAGCAAACAAAGAAAAATGTGTAAAGGAAAAAAGAGCAGAACTTGCTTGTACCCTCCTTGCTGTGCATGCTGCGGGCAGTAGGTAGCTATCTGTATATGTGTGGCTGGGATATAGATACCAGAAAGAAGAGTAAGTACCCTAATGAATTAGGGAAGAGGTTTCACTGATCATTTATTTTTACAGTCTGTCAGCATTTTCCCTGAATCCAGGGTAATCCAGAGAGTTTATAATTATTTCATAGGCAGACCCTGAGCTTCTAGTGACAGTCCTGTTCCCCATCAAAAGAGGGGAGATTCTCTCCTCTCTTTTTTTATGCTCAAAATGAAGTCTGATTTTCCGAGGCTCTAGATTTGTATTCTTTGCACAGAAGAACAATACTTTTTATTGTTACATAATCTGGCCATGCATCTTCTGCAAACACTTCAGCTTTTAAGCACAGCATGTCTGGTTTATTTTGGCTTCCTCACTCTTTTTACCCAGCATATGAGGAAAATAGGCGTGCATCTCCATTGCATTCTGCTCAGCTCTGTACTCACAGCACACTGGTCTGTGCAATGTTCTGGAGACACTCTTGCTTCTCCTGGCAGCATTGATCTGGTGCTGCCAGTGAGAAGCCTTTGAGGTAGACTGCTGACCAAAACACCCTAAAAGTAGAAAAAGCTTTGCTTTCCCAGTATTGTCCCAATTTTCTCATTAACAGTGGCAGAGGTCAGCTAAATCTAATACAACTCCTGCGACAAGTTCTCAGGCCTAATGACTTGCATAGGTGTTTCCTGAGGAACAGTGTGCCCACAGAGAGCCCGACTACTCCTCACTCCTACTGATGTGGCACCACCAAGTCCAGCTGAACTCCGGTGTTTGAAAACTGCTGGCAACGAGAGCCCACTGCTGTGCGTCTTATGGACCTCTGTAATTTTTTCCAACCCACTCTTGACTCTGCTTCAAAGCTGTAAAATTGATGCTCATAAAATATAATGCTTGATAGATCAAGTGAGATTTTTTTTGTAAAGACTGTGGAGTTTTGAAAGAAAGCAATTGGTTGCCTTCCTCTGTGCAAATGTGGTTTTTCATATGAAAAAAACAGAATTAGTCATTTGATAGCTGACATTTGAATAGTGGTATGTTGTAGATAGTCATTTTTCCCTTAAATACAGCGTGGAGGCTTTTTTTTTTTTTAAGCAAGCCGCAGCTTTCAGCCACGTGATCCAATGAAAATAATTAGAAGTAGGAAAGGGACTCCCTATGGATCTTAGTGATCTTTGACTACACAAGTACCTGCTGCTTTGACCATCAGAATACACCTATTGTAAAAATGTCCTTAACGTTTGAGTTTGCTCACAGAAGTAGTTTTAATCCTTCACCTGACAGTCAAACAAGGGATTTACTGGTATGGGCAGCCTCAGAGCTGTACTTTGCAACTGCTCAGAATTCTCTGATTGCAGTATGACTTCAGAAAGAAACCCGCTGAGAGCATTACTTTCCCTGATATATGATCTTCTTTATAGGCTATTCCCCCATCTGCGTAGCAGTACCCAGGAGGAAAATAATAACAAAAGGAGAGATTTACTTGTTCTGTTATTCTCCTCCTTTGACACTTGTCACTGTGCAGGGCATGCATGGCTGAGCTCTCCATCCTCCAGCAGAAAGGATTTCCTTTGTGCTTCCAGTCCATTTCCCCAAAAGTGTTGAGCATCCAGCATCTCCTTCCAGTTCCAAGACAAACTGCAGCATGGCCAGTCATTGTCAAAAGCCAGGCAGCCTGCTCACCTGCTGAGAAAATGGAGTTAGGAGTTGTACACGTCTTAACCAATGGGCTTAACATCTTGTCTTTGTCTTGAAACTTAACACTCCCCAGTTGCTGCTGTTTTGGATGATCAGGCTAAGCACTTACGTTGTTTTTACTGTTTAACACCTCCCTCATTATGTTAATTTTCAGTGGAAAGACTTGCAGTAAAAGGTCAATGTTTACCAAAGAAACCACAAAGTCACCAGTTATTTCTATTTGCGAAATCAGAGAGGGGAATCTCGCATATGCTGGCTAGTGAGGATAGGCACATGCCAGCACTGATGGGACAGACACCACCGCAGTATCAGGCAAAGAAAACTTTTGAAGTGTGAAAGGAGATGCTTTGGAGACCATTGAGACTTATGAATAAATGTCCATTAATTAATCACTGGAATATGAACACTACAGTGATTTGCTTTTCCATGGAGAACTTGTGAAAGCTTATATCTGACCAACAGGACCCCAAATCCAGCTGAAGTATAAATTGTCTCAGTTCTGCTTCAGTGAGTGCAACAATGCTGATTTACATCATCTGAGCATCTGAGCTGGTGTTGTTGCATGTAACCATGGAGAGAAAGGTATATTTCAGTGAGCTAACAGAATAGCATGGCATGCTGTGGTTTAATTCTTACTTTTTTCTAGCGGTACTATATCATATTATAGAACTTTCCCATAGAAAAAAGAGAGCTCCTCACTTCCTCTTCATCTCATTAATCTTATAAGCAACAGCAAGAGTAATAGGAGAAAGAGATATAGAAATACGGATACAGTTTTTTATGAGTAACTTTTACAAACTTGCACTTGTTGAGACGGGGACACAAGTTGGTATGTTTATTTGTCTGCAAATATTTTGGTAAACTCCAGGAAATATTACCAGCTGTTCTTGTCAAAAGATCAAAATCTTAGAGCATTATATACCATTCATTTTCCAAGTGTGAATGCGATTCATTCCTAATTTTTCTGATGACTTATTCCCTCTTCTCACCTTGGCTTCTCCAGACGTAAATTGGAAAATATATGTAGTCCTTGTCTAATTCTCAAGGTTGTTTTGGTACCTAGGTGAAGTTGTCTGGGTGTTTTAAGTGATTCTTATGAAGCATGCAAGGCAGTCATGTTGTTCTTGCAACAATGAGAATGATATTTAGATTAAAATTATCTCTTAACTTTCTTTGTTAAAAATTTTCTGAGAACACTGAGAAAAGTCAAAGAAGCAGTTAGCTCTAAAATATTTGTTTCTTAGTCATATGCTTATAGAACAGTGTGAATTATTTGATTTTTCAACTGGAGGGATAAGCCAAAAGAAATTGGGGGGGAAATATTTTGGGTCTACCTCAGAAAAAATGTGGTAAAAAAATGTGGTGAAATGAATTTTTTTTGTTAGATGCATAAACCAAACCTTTATTTCATTTTCACCCATGTTGGGAAGCAAGCACAGTGAAATGGTTTGTTTGCTTATAGGCATGTGGATTTGTTGAAGCATTTCTTCTAAATGGCAAGCAGATGAGTTTGCCCACTTTATCACAACAGCACTGATTTATTCTTTCTCAGGGGCAGCAGGGAAAAGAGGCATCTTTAAAGCTTTTTTAATTGCGCTTAGCTGAGCCTAATTTTAAGCATGGCCTTTAGCTTTGGTTTTTAATAATAACAAATCATCAATTGGAAGAATACTTTTAAGAACTTGTAAGCCAAAAATAACAACTCTATTGCCGACACCACCTCCTCTTCCCATCCAGCTCTGGCAAGTACTTCCCTTCCTCTCTTTCTGCTCTTATCCAGCCATGTCCTCCAACAGGACCAGAGGTTGGGGTCTGAAAGCATACAGGAAGGCAGCTGGGGAGAGAGGAGATAAAAGCATTTTGGGTATGGAGAGGACAGAGATGTTTTCTCTTGTTCCTTATATACTTTCTAAGCATCCTGCCTGCCTTAGAGGGAAAAGACACCTTATCTGCCAAGCAGCTTTAATGTCTTTTAAGCTGATATCCTTTTCCTAATCCGGTATTTGGAAAACTGGAATGCCAATTGACAGTCCTGAAGTGGCATTTCAAAAGAACATTTGAAATGGTTTATTTGGAAACTTTTTAGAATTACACATCTTGAATTTTATAAAAATAAATAAATTCTCTCATTTTTTTCGCTCTGAAACTGTGTACAGAATCAACCTAAACTGCACCAATAGCTCCATCCGGCTCCTGCGGTGCCTTCTTTTAACAAACTGCATGTCCACAGCCTGCTCTAGCGCTTTGTCAGGTCCCGAATGTCATCTGCAAACTGCCAGCCACTGACTGACTTGCATTTTGATAAACAGTGCTTTTCATTCCATGTGAACTGGGTTTTGTTCTTGTTTATACCCAGCAGTATAGAACAGCTCCTATTGTCCATTGTTCCCTTATGTACTTTCAGAAAACCTGTTTGTTTCTGGCAGCCTTCTCTTCGAGGAATGTGATGCAGAGCACAGATAAAAGCGCAAGCATCTGTAAAGATGATTGGCATTATCCTGATAACAGTGTAGAAATTGTCTGCTCGGGGTGGCAGGCAGGCACCGCCAAACAAAATTAACAGTAGCTTCAATTTGCAGTGGGTATGACAAAGCATATGCTTTAACTCAAGGAGACTGCAAAGCTTGCTGCTTATTTCCTATGCTTCCTATGCATGGCAGTTGTGCATATGCTGATTCATTCAGCAGG
>NW_009258629.1:624282-635833 GCF_000687185.1 Egretta garzetta
ATCCAAAATACTTTTGAGGATAATATTATGATAAAGGGAAAAAAAAAAAAAAGAAAGAAAGAAAGAAAGAAACGAGAGTTCTTCAAATATTATAGTTCGTTCTTGGGAGCTTCAGGGAATGTTTGCAATCCTAGAAGCTGGTACTTGACAGACTTCAAGTGTTGATGCTTTATTTCAGTCCTGAGTGATGGAGGAAAGTCTTCCGAGTCATTGGTACTATTTCAGGCAACACTAAGAAAATTCTTGATGTTTTCTCATTCAAGCTTTGACCTGAACTGACCCTGCTTAACTTTAAAATCTGACAAGCATGGCCTGGAATTATTTTTCTGTAGCTAAGGGTTGAATGCATATTTAAATGCTTTAGGCTGCCTACTATCAAAGTTAGTCCTCTGTTCAAAGACAAATTGCTCTGTTTGGCATTTACATAGCCGATTTTGCCTTGGCATCCCTAAAAAATATTTCTGTAGGGGAAAATTGCTGCAAACTGACATCCTATATGTTTTTTATATTTCTCACTAAAATATATTTTTAATAAAGAAGTGAGAAGCTTCACTGGTGTCTGTTGAAATTCACCGCTGTGTTTCTGCAATGATTTTTTTTTATCATTATTCCTGATTTGCTGGCTAGATTCAACCACATAACCTTCCTGAAAGAGACCAGCTGTTACTATTCCTTCCATTCTCTCCTCCCCCAGCATTTTAATTTCAGTTTTGTAATGCAAAATGCAAGAAATCCTTTTAGATGCTTTCAACAAAGCGTCAAATTCCCTAAACATCAGCAAGTGAAAATAGCTGTGCAGTCTCTTCTGCAAGACCCCGGTCCCCAGCACTTTCATAACATGATCAAAGTTAGATGACTGGCATGCAAACCAGGGAAAGACTCTCTCCCATCACTGACGTTCCTCCATGGGCTGCACAGAGATATCAGGTTGATACTTTGATAGATTGCAATCTGTTTTCAGCAGCTGACCCAGACATAACATCATCATTTCCTGATTATATTGATATGTGTTTCTATTATTTGCTTATTTTGCGCCTTGAGAAACAATTCCTTTTTGTTGTTAAACTGTAAACAGCATTGCAAGGCCTCATATTAAATCATAATTATTTACCATGCTGTTCACGCACCTTTGTCCCTGGGGAATGTGGTGACGTGAATTTACAGGAAGATCGGGGTATTTCTCACCAACAGTTTCCTGTTATTGATATGCTTTTGTTTAGTTGTGATCTTTTTTTTACCCTTTCAGGTTCTCAGGGGAAAAATAAACAGGCACATGACATTAATCATGGTCGTCGGGTATCGTATTGGAGGCCTCACAAATACTTTCAATGTGGAATTGTGAACTAGGTTTGGGTCTTTCAAAAACACCAATGACAGGTTATTGTTTACTAGTACTTAATCTCCTATTCTCTTAAATGATTCCAATAATTCTTAAAAATTCTTTTGTGATCATATTGCTCTTTAGAAGCCAGAAGGGTTCAAAAGTTTATGAAGACAACCTTGAATAGTTTGTGTCTCTGCGTGTAGATTTGCAGAACTGGGCTAAGTTTTCATGTGAGACAGAACATGAATCATATAGAGATACAGAGGTAATTCAAAAATTCAGTCCTTTAGCAAATACTAAGAAACATGGCCAAAAATGTTTTCTTTGAGGTGGTTTGCCCACTTTTTTTCTTTATAAGCAAATGAAGTCCATATTCTTTCTGCAGAAAGGTAGTGTATGATCTACATTCACTAGTGTGCCAAGAGCAACCAGCATAACTACCAGGATAGTTATCTAACACATCTAACACAGAGATCTTAAATCTTTTTCGCTGGCTTTGGCTATCCTGCTTTTACTTCTGTCTCTCTGGACATGTGGTACACTCCTAGCCAGTGACCTTGGCATAATATCTTGATTTTGCAATAAGGAGATACAGCAGAGCAACCAAGAAATTTAATGTCAAACCAGATTTTGGGAGGTTTAGATTTTTTTCTTCCAAGTCACTGTAGAAATACTGTGGTAAAAGGCAAAATGGCAGAGTGTCCCAGAGAACCCATACCAGGAAGACCGCCAAGGGATAGAAGTGTTGGCTATGTATGTTGGCTACAGACCATTAAAGTAAGCTCACAAGTAATTTAGTAGCTATTCAGGTTCACTACCAAATTCTCAGGGTTTAATATTTCTTGTTTCAAGCATCTTTCTGAGAAACTGCATTGTAAGATTTAGAGCAAAGTCTCTGAGACAAAACCAGGCATCCGCATCCTATTAGTGGCTGCAGATTTATTGTATTTGGTATGCAGTGTTGTGCCTTGAGCGTGTGATGCAATTGTGTTCCCTCATTACTGCTGCTAGCATTAAGGACTACTAAGAATCGGCCAATAAAAGTTGTATGTGATGTCATATGAAGAAAACTCCATGTTATATGACACCATACAGAGGTTTTTTATTACCTTCTTTTCTCCTTCTGGAGTATTTAACTTCTGGATAACCTGTAGTTTTTATATGAATTCTTAAAATACCCAGTTGTTCTCTTTCTATCAGGCTATGTAATCTGAAAGACTGTAAAAGTTTCTCTATGGCCAGGCACAGTCCTGCTCCCACTGGATTCTGTGAATTTGTCCTCATCTGTAAGCTCACCCAAGTGAGATCTGGCCATTTTTCAGATGAGGAAATTCTAAGAAATCTCAGGTTATTAGGTTGTTCTAGTTGTGACATTTCGTCCTCTGGACTTCCAGGCCTTGAAAGCCATTTGTTTGTTCCATTACTGTATGAGAAATATTCCCTCCCAAAATCATCAGTTTGAGATTTCATAACCTGGGAAAAATAGCTTTTTCATTCTGGAAATCTCACTGGAGAAAAAAGAAGTGAAAAAAACCACAGATGTTTTATTAAGCAGACCATAATGAAGCTTCGTATTTGATTTTGTTCTCTAAGCACATTCATCCTTCAAAGCATAAAAGCGTGCATTACCCCAAATCAAGTTCTTTCCATTCCAAGCGAAGCTCAAGACTAACAGATGACATCCCCCAGCACACCAGCAGGCTCTGATATCACCCTGGAAGACCTTGGGTGCTGGGTTCTCTCCCAAGGTACAGACCTCTAGATTAGGGTCTCCTATTACTTTTTTTCCAACACATTGCCTTTTTAGCAGCACCCGTGGGGATGTCAGCTTCGAGCTGTGTGCCCATGCACTGTGCCCTGGCTATGCTTGAGCAATGGTGTGATCTGAACAGATCTGTGGCTCAACATTTCATTCATACAGCTGATGTGTGCTTTCACCTGCTGCCACAGCAGACTGACCTGGTGAAGATGGACTCAGTTAAAATGTTTTAGAAATGAATGAAATGCCTAATTCCCTTGTCATATCCGCAGTTACTCACCCTCTGAACACGCAGAGTTTTAACACAGTTCTTCCTTCCTTGGTAAGGGTTTAAGATAGGGATCTGTATCTTCTATTTAAGTACCAGACAGGATGGAAGGAAGTCAGAATTACATTTCGTCCAAGATGTTTCAGGTTCTTCATTCCTCCTGGTTTGGTGTTTGGGATCAGTCCTCAGCAGAGAGGAAGAGAAAGGGTGTCCATCATTTCTCTGAGTCCTTAAGCGTTTTGTTGCTGTTGTTCCTCTGTAGTTCTTGCTCTCTGCTAACCACCTCAGGAGACATTTCCACCAAGATGGTGAGACCAGCTTGCACTTTGTTACATCCCTCTGAAAACTTCATTCATGATTTTGATACTTTTAGTACCTTTCTGGAAAATTTTTATTGTTATTGTACCGTACCACAGTAAAAAGTTATTTCTATTGGTCTTAAGTGCCTTTGGGAAGCAGAGATGTCAATCATGATCATTCCAGAATTGTGACACCAAATTGGGATGCCTTTCCCTCTGCGTGCATGCTCGTGGCCGCTTTGGTTGGTGCTATGTTTGACCAACTGATTGCTTTCATATTTGTCACACTTAGGAGGAAAAATTTTCAAGATAACAGACAAAGGATAGGATAGGTGTTCAGAGGTCAATGTTAGATAAAAATGCTTATTCACAAACCCTGTCCCACTTTCAGAAATATACAAGTTCTGGAAAACTAAACTTTCTTAAAAGCTTGCAAGTCTCTCCTGCTTCCACTGTTCAATATCATGTTGAAAAAGATTCATTTCACCCAAGATACGCACTTATCTATTAAATCAGCAGATATTTTATATATTCCTCTTCTTCCTTAATGACAACTCCATAATGTTCATATTACTTCCCACTGGGCAAATAACACTAAAAAGGCCTTGATTTTCTTGCTACTGCATCTTAGCTTTGCATGATATCTAACTGGTCAGGCAGTTAGACTAGATGTTCGTCATAGGTCTCTTCCACTGAAATAATCTATTCTGTTCTGTTCTGCTCTATTTGATTCTATTCTATCCTAGTCTAACTTCCATTCAGCAGCTGCAGGGCAATGTACTCCCTTCATGTATTTGGTCACTGTGTTATCCTCATGATATTTGTTCACTATTTCCAAGCTCTATATAGCTATAAATGCTATATACAGGGACAGGAAGAATACTGTGGGATTTACCTCAATTGAAAGAGTGGGGTAGTATTCACCTGACCTAACTCAGACAACTGCAGTGTGGACACCTATGGCTGATCTATTCTTCCTAGTTCCCCTATATAAGCTATAGAGAAAAATAAGTTCTTTGAGTGAACTCCTCTCATGCTCTAGAGGACACCAAGAGTAGGTCAGATGAGTGTGTGCAGTTGTTGCAGCTGACCTGGCTTCAGGAGCATAGAGGTTTAGCAGAAAAGCAAATGATACTGCAGCTACAGCTGTACGAACACTTTAAACACAGAATTGTGGAAATGGTGGTTGGAGGGGACACCTGGCGGTCTTAGGTCCAAGCTGCCCCTCCAAGCAAGACTCGCCATCACTGGATCAGGTCAGCCATATCTTTGTGTAGCCCTATGTAGCCGTGGGACGAGCACACACTAACTGGCCACACTATGAAGCTCTCTTAGTCTAGCCTCTTGGTCTTTGCAGCATATCTCCATTTAGTGTGGTAAGATCCACTCAAAAGCCTAGCGCTGCACGTGCATCCCCTTCTCGCCTTGGCAATTCATAATTGCTAGGATTTTTGCCATTGTTCATCATGTAAGTCTGATTTAGCTCTGAACTCAGGCATGCAGGGGTACCCAGCATGCAACAGGCAGTGCAAATGGAGCGCTCGCTCTGCAAATCTTCACCAGGTTGTGTAATGAATGGTCTGAGGGCTGAGCCACAGTTACAAGGAACCGCAGCTATATTCTGCCTTTGAGATGCAGGGTGCAAACAGCACATCAGCCTTAGGTGGTCCTGTGCACTGTGTTAGATTCCTAAATAAGATATCAGTTTTGTAATTTAAAAGTATATTGTCTAACTGAGAAGGCAATCACACAGGTGGGATTTTAGATAGGCAAACACCCATGAGTGAAGTGTGCAGCCCTCTTATCTGCCATTTTGTTTGCAAACGGAGATATACGTAGTACTTAAATTTGACTGATTTGAAGGTAAATGTAGGCTGAAGTCAGACCTGAAAGCCAAGTTTAAAACCCAGAGTTACCATGTTGCTGAGCCAGGCTCTCAAAGCTATTGGCAAATGTTTCCCTGCAGACAGCCTGGTCTCACTGAGACACTGCTCAAACCTTAGACAGAAAAAGGAAAAGTTAATATAAAATCACTCCACTCCATTTAAGAATTACAGTGGAGGGATCACAGGTCCCAAAAAGAGTCTCCAGGAAACTTGGCCAGTTTGAACGCTTGAATCCAGCAGTTCCAAGCAGCTTTTGTTTTATCTGAGAAAGGGTAACGCAGGTGTAGTCCATTGCAGGTCCTGAAGACATTTCAGCTGTGGTGATGTCCTCTGCTGACTTCTTTAGCTAATGAGAGCTGAGTCACTGCAGTCAGGAGACTGACACTGAAATGGGAGTGTTTGAGGGCAGACACCCTCTCCTTTTACTCTAGAGGTGTTTACCGTGTCCCATGCGTGTGACATGCTGAGTGCTTTTACAGTTGCACGTTTGAGTAGAGCTTACAATATTACTTACATGCTCAAATTTAAACACACTAGTCAGAAAGCTGATGCCGCTGGCAAACTGAGCTCCCAGCCATTGAGGTCTACCACAGAGAGTACATTTTTAAAACATAAACCCCCACTATCTTTTTCTCTTGCAAAATATTTATTCTTGCTTTTCCTAAGCTTTGTTTTTCTCCAACATTTTTCAGATATTGGTGCCAATGTCATTTTACAATGATTTTGGCTCAGAGTACGATATATTAAACTCTTCCCCTCCACACAAAACAAACAAATGAAAACAGAAACAGAAAATCCTTTATCTGTTGTCTTTTTTTTTTTTTCCCAAAAGTAAATAGTTACCCATTGTTATGATAACCACAAATCACTCATGACTGTTACCAACAACATTCTGGGGAAAATGAAGAACAATATAGATGCCACTAACTAGTTCTTATTTAAAAAAAAAAAATATGGTATCATAACAATATGCATTGATTTTATTCATGGAACTTCACTTTAAAGTACAAAATGCCTGTTTGCACTTATAGTGAATTATGGCATGATACAAAGATCATTATTTTTCATTATTTTTTCTCTGGATTTCACATAGAATTTAGCAAGCTGCAATTGAAAAAAATGTTCAGCAGAATGCAGTCTTGCAATGTTCCCAGAGCACACTGCTGCTGCTTTTAAGAAAAAATAACACAATAATTCTTCAAAATATCCAGGTTGCATTGCTTGTCAATTCTTTATTTGATCCCACCTGCTTTCTTCCATTGCACTTTCAACTCCCCAGATTCTGTCCAGTAAAAATCCTATTTAGATAAGAGACTTAAATCAGCATGAGCTAAGCAACACATTTTCAGTCAAGGTGGTGGAACACGAGTACAATCCCAGCAAAGTTTATGAGAAATTATTTCATTCTTAATGACAAGAAAGGAGCAGAGCACTTGGCTACTTCCTTTGGAAATAGGATTCTTTGGCAATATGATTTGAATGAATTGCCTCCCTGCCATGGGCTAGTGTATCACGCTAACACATGCTGTGAGCCTGAAGAAAGTCACCAACAAAAGCCTTAGTGGCTATGCAGTTATTCCAGAAAAAGAGCCTCCTGTCAGCAGAATTTATTCCACTCTGAACTGGTTTGAACAATGCCAACGAAAGCACTCTCTTGCTCAGGTGAAGAGGCATTGCCAGTACTACTAAAACAGACACCCTTTTATATGCAGACAGCCCAACAGTATGCTGCAGAGATGATGGACCCACTTGTCAGCTCCCTGCCAGGCTGCTTCCACGGGTCCTCAGTCCCTTAACCCACGCATGCAAGAGTATTACTGATTGTATTCATGTCACACCACAGAGGTGGCATCTCCACCCCGGGAAGGGCCACAATTGCAGGTGCACATTGCCAAGTCTGGAGGGTAACCACACAGCCCACGTAGTTCTACCCAAAGCATTTTTAGGAGGGCTGTGAATGAGATGCAAGGGCGGGAGCCTGGACAGGGCTTGGGAAGCATGTGGTCCTCAGAAAGCAGAGTGCCTGGGGGGGAGGAAGGCACAGCCAGGAAGAGGACCAAAGCGTTAGCAGAGCAGGCACACCTTGGGGAATGAAAGGAAAAAAGGAAATCAGGACCTGGCCAGGGCACAACCTGGTAGGCAAAGATGAGCCACTTCTCCCCAGTAAGCATTGCTGGGTGTTTCTCTTTCCTTTTGATTTGTATGTTTGCTTGTTTTCATTTCTCCACAGAAGTTTGAGTGTGGGTGTGAATTCAATGGCAATGCCTCTTCTCCCACACTCAGAAATACTCTACGGGATTTGGGACTCATACTTCCTACTCACAAGACACAAAGTTCTTTTCCCAAAGTGATGCCTCATTTTAACAAACCAAGTAGTAAATAAAAATCTGAAGCATAAGGAGATTTTCTGTTCAGCTGGTAATGAGTGTCTGAGTTTAAATGAGGTTTCTGGCTTTTTTTGATATGTACTTTATTAGTAATAGACTATTTCTCAAATATAACTTTGTACTGAATCATTTATTTCAAACAAGAGGACAGCATCCTGTGGCTGATGAAAACATTTGAAAGTGCTAAGTGTACAGATCAGAAAGAAAAATATTTATTTTTCATAAAGGCATGATGGCGAGGAAAAGATTCTGGAGACATTTTCAGCTGCTGCTTGGAAACTTGGCACCATGGCCAAGGGACTTGTTCTTGCAGTCTTTATGCCCCTCATACAAAACCCCACTTGCCATTCTGTAAGCACTTACTGCAGAAACAGACACATGTTTCTCAAGGAGAAAAATCCTAAGGCATAAGCTTGGGTTTTAAAAAGTGACAAATGATTTTCAACATCTCAAGGATTAGCAGGAGACCTGAGCCTGCTTCCAGCTCTCCCCCATCTGGTGGGTAAACCCAGCTAGGTTACATCAGTACTTTGGGTCTCACATTCTTCCTCTTTAAACAGGAAAGGGAAATGTGCTTTAAAGGTAAAGATGCAATCATTATACAAGAGGTAAATGTGGCTGTTATTTTGTATTACAAATTACATATTGTAATTACAAATTACATAGACATTGCACTATAGCGTTAAAATCTTCACAGCTTCAAACACTGGCTCAATGCTCCTTCTGTTTTCTTCTGTTTTCTTTTCTGCATGTTCCAGATCATGGAAGGAAACTTACTCTTACCAGGAAGAACTGGACAGAAATAGTATAAAGAAGTAAACATTTTAAATTTAATTAAAGAAAATACTTTAAACCTGTGGTGTGGGAGAGGGAATAGATAATCAAGTTTTAGAATGAGATGTCATTCTGTCTTACAGAACTGGAGGAGGGTGAGACATGGTTTGTCAAAATAACTTTCACTGCACCCTGGAAAAAACATCCATGGTAATAAAAATATATAAAAGAACTTTTTATAACAAGAATTAGAAAAAATGCAGACAGGAAGAAACAAATTAGCATAGTAGAGAGGCTGAATTTACTTTAGCCCAGCAAGAGGCAAGAAAAGAACAAGAAATAGGAGCTCAAAGAGCTACTCCAATACAGACAGCAGTAAAATATGACAAGTTTTCCATATATGAGGATATACAGATAGTCTGATTCTATAGCATCATACAGAGAATATCAGGGATATTGGACCACAGTTAGGAGTTACAGGAGTGATACATCTCTAAGCGCGTTAATTATAGCCAACATTTCAAGTATAGGTATTTGCCTATGTGCATGCTTAGCTGCTGAGTTTATATGCGTGTGCTTTTCCCAGAGCAGCATGGGTTTGCACAGCTCCACACGGGACTGGGACTCCTTTGTACTTCACTCTGTGTAAGCTCACAGGAAGACATGGTCTTTGTCCCAAAGCAATTTAATGTCTACCTAGAAACAATGGCATGAAACAAAAGGAGGGAAGCAGAGGGAAAGGGACAATGAGGTCTCGCGGTTACGTGAGTCAACTCCATCTACAATAGAATTGACCTGAATCATCTGAAAGGCTCCTCGGGTAAATAGCTTTGCTGTCCTGGCACGTGTACGGGCAGCTGGTGCTTTTACACAGCTTTGATGGTCTGTCTATTCAGTTTTTGTTCTGGTGCGGAGGATGTTGTTTGCATTGTAGGAGAAGCAGGTCTGGTTTTGAGGAGGGAAGCAAGACTTCCAGGTTTCCATGCCACTGCAATGAGTTTGGGAAATGAAATAAAACCTAGGACATACAATGTTTTTCACAGCATGTCTGAGGAATACAACAGGAACTGATACTGGTGTCATTATCTGTCACTCTAGACAGATAATAACTGCTTCTACAGATGCGACATGTTCAGAGATATGTGTGGGCAGGGGCTGTGGAGAGGATCCTTCTGTGATTTAGTTTATATTCCCTGAGGAATCAATAAAATTTGATTACAGATGACAGTCAGTCAGCGTAATTCATGTGCACCCTCTGTCTTACATACAAACATACTTGTGTGAAAAAATACTGGTTCCCAAAACATCTGTATGAACAAAAATATTTTCACATGAGTCTTCCTGGAGAAACAGTTGGGAAGGTGCACAAGCCTGCTAGTAGCAAACATCTGTCCAGAGCTGGAGGGTACTTTCATAACTGTTGTGCAAAGTTGCTGAGCTGTGATAAATCAAACTGCAGCAGTAGCCATCTCATGCTCAGAGCTTCTTCATTAAAATTATAAGGCTCTAGGATACAAAGAACATGCACACCCTGCACTGTAACCAAGTCCCACCTGTAACAAATCAGAGCAAGCAGAAGTCAAACCTAACAGACATCCTTCTTCTTATGAAGCCAGTGGATGCCTGCAGGTTTGTCTTGCAAACATTTTGAAAGCACTTCGTGAAAGAGGATGATCCAGTATGTAGGTCAGTAACCTGGTACCTGCAACAGCTGGCTGGAGCCCTTGCTTTGGCCTGGAGTACGAGTGGGGTCTTGGCTGGGACACTTGGCCTCCTCTTCCCTCAGCTTGCCCTCTGCAAGCTGTAGTGCCTTTCTGTCTATGAGTGCAGCAATGCAGAAGGCACTAATGACTGAAGAGATGCTTATGAAATGGTGGAGGAAGCAACACAAGGTGGTGAGAGGTTTTCGTAATACACAGGGCTCCTGTTGTTGTTTTCAGAAGGTAAATACTCCTGCCTGCTCAGCACAGATTCAGCTCAGTTCCTAGATAAACTGCATCTGAGCTTTTTAGAGCACAAGAGCCACAGGTAGCTCGTTTGCTATTTCTCTGTATGTGAGCACTGCCAGTTGAACTCTAAATGCTTCTGTCTCCTTCCTTATTAAGGGTGCTATTTATAGCCCCTCTGGCTGCATTCCACCTGAAGGTCAGATTGTTTACATGGAGTGAGGATATATTGTGTTTTTCTAAATAGAGAGCACATTTTTTGATTCATAAAAAAAATGCTCTTTTTCCCTGCCCAACATAATGGACAGATCCTACTTCTCACTCACAGCAGAAGCCTGGCTGCAAATCCAAGGAGTTCCAGAGAGCGGAGATGGCTGAAGAGTTGGGAAAGTACAGTAATGGTATTCACATGCATGCAGGAAAGTACAGAACATCCGAGTAATAAACACAAATAGATACAGATAAATGCGGGGGCATTTATCTCCATTGAATGTTTAACCCAGGTTTACGTTTCTTGCAGCAACTCCGGCTCTGCTAGTAAACAGTATATGAAGTCCTGCACAATTTCATACTCCTCAGGCAGTGCTACTGTTCCCATTATTTATTTTCCAGTCACAGAAATTCTCCTATTTCCTTTATTGGAATCAAGATTGGGTTGACAGTTTTGGGCATCTGCAAACCCAAACAGAAAAGGAAAATAACAGATGCTGTATGAGGTAAAATGTCAGTCTACATGGATGTATTATGTATTACATTTATTTTTTTCGCCACCAAATTCCCCATGTAATATAGAAGTACTTTGTGTCCTGGTGGAACAAAAGGGTCCCTGAATATGACATGATATGGTTCTCTCCTTTCTCTGTTGTTTTCAATGTTTCAGTATCTCCTCACCGTATTATAATGGGGGG
>NW_009258629.1:635846-638479 GCF_000687185.1 Egretta garzetta
AACCCTCCCCCAGTTATAAAGGGGGGGGGGGGGCATAACACAAAGATAAGAACTACTCTTTCCATTCCAACATTTAAAGACATAAATAAAGGAAATGAGACATTTTAAGATTTTGATAATGCAATAGTTTGTAGGATAAAAGCACACAAAACAAGCAGAAACTCTTCCACATGGAACCAGGTAGTTCACATCAATCAGCCAAGAGAACTATTTCTGGCATTTTATTTTTATCCCAGGAAATTAAGTGTCCTGAGAAAGAATTCTTATCCCATGTACGGTAAGAGTGCGTGTGGCCAGTGTGTGGCCAGTGAGCTGATTATAGGCTTGGACTTAATTGGAGAATTAAGGTCTTTAGCCTCTCCTCTCCTGTTAATTCCAGCCACTGCCACATAACGCAGTTGCAGCAGTACAGCCTGCCCCTGAAATGCAGCCTTTCAGCAGCCTTTAAGCCTAGTTATTTTTTCCATTACTGAGACTACTGCAAAGTTAAAAGCCTAAGCAAAAGAATTAATATTTAGAAAAAAAATAAAATAAAGTAACTGGAAAGGGCTTTTGAGTAACCACCACCCTGCAAAGGTATCCAGGGAGCTGCGTGGGGGTTATGCCCAGCTGACCTCTGCCCAGACATATGACAAGGGGGAAAAAAGAAGATGCAAACTACACAGCTGAATTTGCTAACATACTGTGCACAGCTAGGAGGCTCACGTGGCTCACTTTGGAGAATCAACACCATGAGGCCAGGGATTAAGGTTGGATGGTGCTTCTTCAGGAGTCACTTGAGATAACAGAAAACAAAGAGTTTCAGGGAAGTCATCCTATCTTGCCCTAAAATGTGTGAGAAGCTGCAGGTGGGCCACCAGTTCATGAAGTGACCAGACTGGCATCTGCCCAACCACTCTGTTAAAAGCTGAGTCTTTCAGGGCTATTCAGCAGCACAACACAAGTGTCTCTGCAACCTTGCATTGGTAGGTGCTTCCCAGGACAGTCCCCTGACTTGTTGGTTGTGATAGATCTGCTCACTGGAAAGAGCTGACAGGTCCTGGGGAGGTCCTGAGAAAAAAGACTGATAGTTTGGACAGCTGTTAGGGAGCTAAGGGTCATTATGAAGAGGATATTGGGCTAGAAAGATCTTCAGTCTGCCCTAATATGACCATTCTTACTCCCTCCTTACGTTACAGTCTTCACTGAGGTAAGCAGCAGCACTGGAAGATGGCTCTACCTTACCAAGTGGTAGAGTTGAGAACAGCTACCATCCACTTCCTATGTGAAGCCATCAGGTTTCTGGTGTCCCGGTATTTGCCCCTTTGAGTTGGCTGAGGCTGATCTCACCTTCTACTTTTTGTCCACCTTGGTGATAGATAGAAAACAACCTCACCCTAGATCATCTACTTATCTGAGACAGACCCAGGTTAGGTATAGACTTGAACACCATCAGGACCCAGGAAAGATCAGGTACAGCCTATGCTGCCTCGGTAATTATTTAAGTTTGTGCCCAGGGCATTTCTGCGTAGTTTTCATCAAACATTATTTTATCAGTGTGGTGGTGGAAAGGTGCTGTGGTTGGCAGTGCTGGGTATGCCTGCCCTCACATAGGCTGGAGGGAGCCAGCCCCTGTTGCTTGTCATGGTAGCAGCAGAATTTCAGCAGCTTGGGGAGTAGGAGGGAGTAGGGAGATGAGAGAAGTAGGGGCAGGAAACAGATGTTTTCACTGCTCACCTTGCTTTGCTGTGTGGTCTGGTTTTTTTTACTTACTGTTGGGCAGCATCAATATTGCCAGCCCCAAACTTTCAGTCTTAGTTGGGAGCCAAGTCCCAAGAAATCATGGTGTCAGTTCCAAAATCTTAAAGGGTTTGGGTTGGGTTGGATTTTTTAACAACACCTTTTGGTTGGGGCAGGTGGCTGCTGATTTCTGAGTCTCCAGGTGCACACTCGCAATGAAGTGCATTCCCCTGCAGTGAGGTTTATTGTGGAGGAAATAAAACTTTCTGGTTTTTTAAACATCAGCTAAGGTTCCTAACTAATTCTGTGCAGATAAGTCCTAGGCTGCTAGCAAAGCATTCAGTAACGTGAGATTTGTGGTGCGGTTTTAGGACGTGGTAACATTTCCTGTTCTATACATCAGCTATATGGCTGTACAAGATTACAAATACTTCAATATATAAATGAGGGGAGGAGGTGGTTTGTGTGTGTAAAACCTTCTTTATAATATAGTGTTTCACCAGAGCCCATTTTGTTCCTTTTTTTTATTAAATGTCATACTGGAACTTCAATGTGGGACTGGACACTGGCAGTTTCCCAGGTGCAAAGACCAGGTCACACTAGAGAGCAGACTAGGGCTCTCCTTTCGTGCTGCTCTTTTCTTATGCTTATAAAGCCTGAGCATGTTCAAAGCTGACAACTAGCAATGTAAATTTCCTAAATGCCTTTAGAAAACCAAGAACTCAACCACTGCCAAAAGAAACATGAGTTCCTGAAACTGGACAGCATTGCTTGGGTTTCCTTTGAAGAAAAAAAAAAAAGAGGGAGAAGAAAAAAAAAAAAAAAAGCCAAATGCCTGAAATATGTAAGACAGAGCTATATAGGAGTTAAAGGGAAGCTGCATAGGAAGCAAAGCAAAACCCAAAATAAAAAGC
>NW_009258629.1:638510-645968 GCF_000687185.1 Egretta garzetta
CAGGAATGGAAAACTAAAAATAACAAACAGGAAAGTGTGACACAGCTGCAAGGGCTCTGGTGCATTCTCCCCCAGCATTGTACCTATTTTTTTCAGGAACATACTAATATTGTGTTTGGATTTCAATGGCATTCCAATCCATTATTTGTTCTTCAAAAATAGACGTTTCTCTTGTGAGGAAGAAAGATATTTTCAAATAATGTTCATGTGATTTCAATTGTCCCAGTTTATCAAGTAACACTTCTATAGGGTCAACATTTGCAGAGCAGAAAGACTGCATCAATTACATCATTTCAAGAAAAATTATCTGTCTCGTTAGAATGGTGAAAATCAGCTCATGTATAATCAACTGTTGCCCCTAATTTCAATCAAATATTTACTCAATAGCTTTCACAAGTAGGAAGGGAGCTAGCACATGAATCTGAGTTGCAGCTACTTTGGAAGCACAGTGGATGGGAGGGTATCAGGGAGGATCAGGAGCATTGTGTACTAATAAATTTAAGGAAATCTCTGTCTTTTTCTTCATCCAAACACAAGTTTGTTTGTTTATATGAAGTATTTTGCCTGCCCTGAAAATCCTGCAGGAAGGCAGCACAGGGGATACAGGGCTGACAGGGCTGCAGCCGGATTCCAGCCAGCACCTGCAGAAAAGCCAGGCTCTCCAGGCATGGGTGTGACACAACTTCCCCAGCCATGACCGAGGCACCCAGCTCATGCACAGGGGTCACTGGTAGCTGCTGCATAAGGAGGCAGGAAGGAATGCTTCAGCATTTGGAGGCCTTGCTCTATTAGCACCTTTTTAATTGCTATACTTGCGCATTTTGCAAAAACAACTGATGCTGCTAGCTTGTGCATGGTCTGTGGCCACCCAGAAGACAGAGGGACAATTGACTACATTTGAATACTGCTAGTGCCTATTTTGGGAGAGGGAGAAAGCCAGAACGTGGGAATTTGTCACCCCAAGTTCCCTCAGGCAGTCACAAACCCCAGTGGAAACCACAATAAGACCTACCAAACTGGAGATTGTGGTCCCTGTCAAGTTATCAGTCCAACTTGTAAAATTCCTATTTTCAGCAGACACAACAAAAACAGGAAATATTTACCAACTTTGCAGGTGTCAGGAAATACTTTCAAAGCACTGCTGTGACCTGACAGTCCATTTAAATAGATAGCAAGTATGTACAGAGGTGATAATAAATATAGTTTCATTTAAAATATATACTTTGGTGTGTTTGCTCTGATAGGTATGTCCTGGCAGATCAGCATAGCAAATTTATATTGTTATTTACACTACGGTGATTAGACAGTGATATGTCTCACAATGCTTGTGTGAATGTATTTGTACTAGAAAATTGTACATTAAAGCACATTAAAGATGTTTTGCACTGTTGAAGCTGATAATGCTGTTATTCATTAAAAGTTGGTCTACACTGGGAATATATTTGTTATATATTATTTGAATCATGGATGGAATACATCTGAACATATTTCAAGCTTTTCCATTCAGTGTATTTCAGACATCACTCTAAAACATATGACGATATATTGTTTGAACTGTAATGGTGCCTGCAACATCCTACTATACAGGCTGTAATGGAAACCATAATACTGCATTACAGCATACTTCTTATCAGTGTCATTGCACATTAAGTATAAAATAAGAGGAAGTGCATATATTACTAGCTTACTGTTTAGGAGTTGAGGAAATAAAGTCTACCTCCTGGAAATGAGACCTATTTGCCAAACATATTCATACTGGAAATAATATATGACCCTACTAAAAACAAATCTAGAAACGAGACGACAGGAGCAATTTGTGTGATGAACCATCTCATGACTTTTACCCCAGGACAGAAGAGCATCTGTAACTAGCTTCAGGCTTGTGTGAGAAGGAAAGGTCAGCTGAAAAGAAGATGCCTGGAACATGGAGTTGGGTGAAGGAAAAAAGTCTAAAAGAAAATCCACATGTGCAAAATAGGGGAAATTAGTTGGAAGTGCAGTGGGAAGCCAGGAGAGATGTGATAGGAAAGGTAGAAAGATGAAAGGGTAGAAAACAAAGAAGAGGCTGGTGAGGAGCCCTTGGTTCCGTGAACATCACTTTACGTCCTTTGGGAGGCAATCCTGAAGGGCAAACGAGTCCAGGCAGGCTGGACATTCTTGAAGAAGAAAATCTTAAAGGCACAGGAGCAGGCTGTCCCCATGTGCCAAAAGGCGAGACGGCAGGGAAGGAGACTGGCCTGGCTGAAAGGAGAGCTTTGGCTGGAACTCAGTAAAAAAAGGAGAGTTTATGACCTTTGGAAGAAGGGGCAGGCCACTCAGGAGGACTACAAAGGTGTCATGAGGTTATTCAGGGAGAAAACTAGAATGACCAAAGGTCAGCTTGATCTTGATTTGTCTACTGCCATAAAAGGTAATTAAAAAAAAATCCTATAAATACATTAGCAACAAAAAAAAGGGCTAAGGAGAATCTCCATCCTATGTTGGATGCGAGGGGGAAACACAGCGGCAAAGGATGAGGAAAAAGCTGAGGTACTTAATGCCTTCCTTGTCTCTGTCTTTAAAACTCACAGCAGTTGTTCTCAGGGTACCCAGCCCCCTGAGCTGGAAGGCAGGGATGGGGGGCAGAATGAAGCACCCACAATCCAAGGGGAAATGGCTAGTGACCTGCAACACCACTTAGACACACACAATTCTATGGGGCCGGATGGGATCCACCCAAGGGTACTGAGGAGACTGGTAGAAGTGCTCACCAAGCCATTTTCCATCCCTTACCAGCAGTCCTGGCTAACCAGGGAAGTCACAGTTGACTGGAGGCTAGCAAATGCGATGACTATATATAAGAAGGGCTGGAAGGAGGATCGAGGGAACTACAGGCCTCTGAGCCTGACCTTGGTGCCAGGGAAGGTTATGGAGTGGTTCTTCAGGACAACCAGGTGCTCAGGCCCAGCCAGCATGGGTTCATGAAAGGCCAGTCCTGCTTGACCAACCTGAGATTCTTCTATGAACAGGTGACCCGCTCAGTGGATGAGGGAAAGGCTGTGGATGTTGTCTGCCTGGACTTTAGTAAAGACTTTGACACCAATTCCCACTGTATTTTCCTGGAGAAACTGGCTGCTCATGGCTTAGACGGGTGTATGCTTCACTGGGTAAAACACTGGCTGGGTGACTGGGCCCAGAGAGTTGTGGTGAACGGAGTTAAATCCAGTCGGCAGCTGGTCACAAGTGGTTTTCCTCAGGTTTGGGGACAGTCTTGTTCTGTTTAATAACTTTATCATTTATCTGAATGAGGGGATCATGCGCACCCTCAGTAAATTTGCAGATGACACCAAACTGGGTGGGAGTGTCAATCTGCTGGAGAGTAGGGAGGCTCTACAGAGGGATCTGGACAGGCTGGATCAATGGGCCAAAGTCACTTGTATGAGATTTAACACAGCCAAGTGCCAGGTCCTGCACTTGGGTCACAACGACCCCATTCAATGCTACAGGCTTGGGGAAGAGTGTCTGGAAAGCTGCCTGGTGGAAAAGGACCTGCGGATACTGGTTGACAGCTGGCTGAATATGAGCCAGCAGTGTGCCCAGGTGGCCAAGAAGGCCAATGGCATCCTGGCTTGTACCAGGAATGGTGTGACCAGCAGGAACAGGGAAGTGATTGTGTCCCTGTACTCTGCACTGGTGAGGCCGCAGCTCGAATCCTATGTTCAATTTTGAGCCCCTCGTTTCAAGAAGGACATTGAGGGGCTGGAGTGTGTCTAGAGAAGGGCAACGGAGCTGTTGAGAGGTCTGGAGCACGTCTTCTGAGGAGTGGCTGAGGTAACTGGGGTTGTTCAGCCTGGAGAAGAGGAGGATGAGGGGAGACCTTATCGGTCTTTACAGCTCCCTGACAGGAGGTTGCAGCAAGGTGGGGGTCAGTCTCTTCTCCCAGGTAACAAGCGATAGGATGAGAGGAAATGGCCTCAAGTTGTGCCAGGGGAGGTTTAGGTTGGGTATTAGGAAGAAAAAATTCTTCACTGAAAGAGTGGTCAAGCATTGGAACGGGCTGCCCGGGGAAGTAGTTGAGTCTCCGTTGCTGAGGTATTTAAAAGATGTGTAGATGTGGTGCTTAGGGACATGGTTGAGTGGTGGACTTGGCAGTGTTGGGTTAGTGGTTGGACTTGATGATCTTACAGGTCTTTTCCAACCTGAATGATTCTATGATTCTATGATCATTTGCATTATTTCTTCTACCAGTGCAGTACCATTGCCACTAGCAGCAACATGTAGACATTTCAAAGGATATTGGACAAAATTTGCTTGTATTATAATTTCATCCTGGAACCTATCCTGCGTGGAGCAATCTGTCACCAGAACAATAGAGGAAATGCAAAAGCACTTTATAAATTTGATGGAAAACAGAAGAAAACATCCAAAAAAAAGTTTGCAGGCATCCCTCTCCTTCTTCTTTCTTCTGACTTGCCAGGTGTGGTTCCACAGGCTACTCCTATATGGGAAATCAGTGCCAAGGAGTTGCAGTCACTGTCCCAGGGCTAAATGGTCCCTGGTGTGATGGTGGCCTGGCCAGGAAGAGGACTCCCAAACCCTTCCTGCACTGGGGTTGGCTGGGGAGGGGCTGTCCCCAGTAGGCAACCTGGATCCAGTCACCTTCTTTTGGAGGTGAAGATGACTGAGTGGTATGGACATAAGCCATTCTGGACACGGGCCACCACTCAGCTTCAGCAATGGAGAACAGTCCCCAGCAAATTCACTGTAACAGATGCAGCCATTGTGAAACTATTTCTGTGGATTTGGGAACAAATGTGTGCTTAGTCTGCATGCACCATGGCTATGTCATCAGTTTTACTCTGTCATTAACGGATAGACACAATAGTGATGCTTTCAGTTGTGTTTTTATTGAACAATAATAATCATATACTTTTTAAAACCAACCAGCTTATTAGATTTACATTCAAGAACTCGAAATGTCATTTATGACACTGTTGCAAAATAATGATAATGTATGCAGATATTTATTACATTCTTTAAATAATTCTCTTCAGTCTGCTGAAGGACTGTGGGTTTGATCCTGCTCTCACTGAAATCAAGAAAAAAATACTTTTGATATCAGTAGATGAGAATCAGTAAGTTTGCTTGTAAATAGCCCAAGATAATATTGCTTCCTTTCAGGCCTGAACATTCAATACAGGTTAAAATGTGGTATATATTAGTTTGAGATTTATGTTTATATGTCTCTGATTATTGTGGCAAGAGAGCCTGCACTACCATACTAACGTTTGGATGTCTGCTGCTGCCATCGTCCTTTTGTTCTAGAGCAGCATGGTTCAGCACTGCTTTCCCAGGCGAAAGCAGCCTGCTTCCACCAACTTTGGCTTTGGGTCAGGATATGGACTTTTTAAAGGCTTTGGAGCTTCTGTTGTTTGTAGTTTTAAAAGTATGTTTTCAGATCCTGCACCGAACTTCAGCTGTGGTACTGTGTGCTCCTCTCACTGTCAAAGCCCACACTGATTTCAAAGGAAACATGCAATTCAAAGCGCATTTCCAATGAGAGTGCTCTACGTTACGAGACAGTTTCTAAATTCATGCAATCCAGGTTCACTCTGACACAGCTACATCGGTTTCCATTATCCGAGGATCTGATTGTTTCCAGACATGTTATCAAACTCATCCCGGTGTGGATTTTTATGTTACAAATTTATCGTCCAGTCTGGACTGAAGGAGGGACTGCCAGTTCCTACAACACGTTAACGTAGACAGGTTATTCTCCTGGCTGAAATGGGACTGCTCACTTACACACGTAAGAAACAAAGGACTAGGCACCGAAGTAGTGTAGGATGTGGCTGGACTACCACGCACTGAGGGTCCAAGTCTTCCCTCCACTGGATCAGGTGAACTCCTCGTGAGTCGCAGGCTCCCTGTGACTTGCAGCTGGGCTACAGCCAGCGATGAAGACAGAAAGTATGAAGGTCCCTTTGCTGGCCTCTGGCATTGGACCCGCTCATCCCCAAGAAATGAAGACATCGCCTTAATGGCACCAAAGTAGCTACTTTATAGAAACTTATATATTTAAATAATGCTAAGCAGCTTTTTCGATTTCAGATCCCCCTCTACAAATATGTATCATTTACCAAGCTACTCTTTCTGTGGACAGAATTTAACTTTACAAATCCACCTCAATACAATATATGTCTGCAGTGTCTGGCCTAAATTATTCACAATGCATAAACTGAAATGATGGGTGTTTTCTCACTGAAGAAAGGCGTATTTATCTCTGAGAAATTGTCACCAAACTTCCAGAAACCAGAAAATGACTAGTGACTAACGTTGGTTTATTTAATTCACACTGTTGTGCTTCTACACTATTATTATTCTTGTGATTCAGGGGTGTTGCTTTCTATTCTGGGATTTGTTGATGTCCCTTCTTTCACGTTGGCTCCACACCAATAGTTTCACTCACCCAAACTGTCCACTGAATTCAGTGATAGCTTTCCCAGCCTCAGGCTGCAAGAGTCAGCTTCTGGCATTATGTAAATGAGGAGGGTTGAATCGTGTTGTTTTTTTAATATTACTATACATTCAGGAATCCACAATACATTTCTCTGTTCAAATACTTATCAAAACAAATACCAAAAATCATATATACTGTGCAGTCTATCTTTAAGTAAACATTTTTCTCATTAAAAACAGAATCACAATTGGCCTTCAGAGGTTACATTTTCATATGCTATAGATCTACTTTGTTCTTAAAGTGTGTTGTTGCATATTCAATAATCTGTGAGAAATGCATTCACCTGAAAGTCTTATGAGCGTAAGTAAATATCAGCGAGGATTTAGCCATTTCATTACCGGAGAGCGAATAGCTTTCTCCTTAATGAATTCCTCTTTTACAGAATTGCCATCCCCTGATGCCATGTCGTTCTCTGAAAATACAGAAAAATAAAGGAGGATTTCATTAAAACGAGTAAATTAAAATATTGTCCTGCAGCAATGTCCCTGGTTTTGGGAACACCTCAGAAAAACCTTAGCTGACAAGTCTTGCGGGAATCCCCCTGAATGCCTCCTATTATCCAGTTGCAAAATTTCTGCCAAATTATGGCATAAGCCAGATGTGTTTTCCAACAGTTTAAGCATAAGGCAGGTGATTTGAGTTCAGTTTCCAGTTCTTACTGTAACACTCCAGTGCGACACGGGACCAAGCAGCACATCCTAATAGCTACAGCAGTAAATCAAACATGCCTGGAGCTATTCCTGGACTGAGGCCAGCTGGCCTGGAATAGCCTGGTGCATGCCATTGAACTCTCTTACTCTCCAAAAAAAGGTAAAAGATATCCAGTTTGTCTACTGGAAATGGTAGCTGGCTGACACTGATTCCTGAGCTGTGGCTGAGGTTGTTTGGCACGGCTAGCTAGAAAGGGACAAAGCATGCCAGCCCCTACCCTACTGTTTGACCGGGAAGGGGGGCGAATT
>NW_009258629.1:646033-654952 GCF_000687185.1 Egretta garzetta
ACAAAGCATGCCAGCCACTACCCTACTGTTTGACCGTGAAGGTGGTCGAATTGCAATACACAAGAACATGCTCTGGTACTGTTAAATTTACTAGGGTATACGTAGCCATAATGTCTTTATAAAATATACAGGTCAGAAACTCACCTGTTTAAAATACAGAAGTGTTCACAGCTATTTTAATCTGCTGAGGATCTGTACTGGATGCTATAGGTACCTCTGAAGACCACTGTTAAATGAAACCCTGTGTGACCATCCCATGCAGTACTACCCACAGTGTCCCTGGTCTCCTTCCAGTGACAGACCTCTGAGTGCAGAAATCAGTGTGGAACCTTTGCACAGGTAAAAAATACCATTTGTTTCTATGGAGTCAGGATCTCATCCTGACTGGGATCAGACACGCTGATAAACACTGGGGCAGCAGAAGGTTTGGAACCAAAGGCAAGGGAAGGAGAGGAAAGGGGAGGAGGAACTGATGAAAACAGGCTACTTGGGAAGATTTGGAACATAGTCTAGATATAGAAAAAACAATACAGGAATACTTTTTTTCATGTTATTTCAGTGCTCTTGGTAATAAACAAAACCTGGAAAGGCAAAAGAGCACAATCATGCAGAAAAATACAAAAGGATCAGAACTGATCCATCTCGCAAAGTTTTTTTAAAGCTCGTTTTAAATGTAGTATAAGCATAATCTGAAGAAGTTTGCCTCTGTCTAACTTTCTCTAAACAGAGAGTGGGGGCAAAGATAATGCATATATTAAGGCAGCAAATTCTAGGTAGCTTAATATAACAGGAGAAAATCAAAATAAGGTAGACAAACTGCAGTTCGAGGAGAAATAACATTCAAAGACAGTTGGGTGAAATACTAGAAAATCTCCCAGTAGGTCTAGGATTAAATCTGATATTCATTTAAAATCTTTACGTTTGTATTGACTTGGATTGGTGTTTAAATTTAGAGTAAACATTGTTCAGTCAAATACACCTCTGTATCATCAGGTGGAGAATAAAAGGGGAAGAAATTTTAATCCCAGCTTTTAAAACTTCAGTGATCAATCCTTCCTGACTCAAAAACACTCTAGTTTCTCACATGCCTTTTTTTTTAATTCTGGAAATATTTGTTACAGGCTTCAGTCAAAATCTTAAAGATAAGAACTTATTCCAGAGATACTGTGATAAATTACTAGAATAAAACATTTCAGAAAACAGTTCACTGACATCTGAAAATGTATAAAGCTCTGTCTTCATGGAAAAAAAAAGATGTTATTTTTACCATATATTAGCTAACAGTAGTAAATTCAAGCTAGTGAAATCCTATTCTATGCAAAGCAGATACATGCATCACATCTGAACTGACTAATGCAAATACTAGCATAGCCTCCCATTGCGCAGGTGAACTTGTACTGCTAGCACACGCAACATCTGTGAAGTGTTTCGCCCATGTTAGGATTTCAAAATACTTTTACCATGTCTCACAGCTGACCTAATTCCTTGCCTCATGTTAAGGGAGCTGCTAATAAGAAAAACAAGCGTACCTTTTGTTGTTAGCTGTTTGCACAGCTCCACCAAAGTACACATCACTCACACACGGCGTACACTGCCTGGTAGTAGATCATGAACAAGGTGATTTCTGCTAAAATCAACTGCCGCCCACGAAGTCTTACCTGTATGTGAAACTATTTTTCGACGATTCGGAGGCTTTGAAGCAGACAGTTGAAAAAATGGGAACTTCAAACACTTCCCAGTTACTCTGTCACAGATGCCAGAGGGACAGTTGCAAGTTTTCCTGCATTCCATTCCATAGGTACCATAGGGACACTCTGAAAAAAAGTAATACAGCAAAGCAGTCCTCAGTGACCCAAGTCAGCTGCTGGCACTCTTAATAGCTGGTCTGCTTATATACTTAAAGGTGGAAAAACTTTGAGTGAAGGTCAGCTAAACCTTAACTGCAGGATTTCAGCATGCTGACTGCTTGCTGCAAGTATTTTCCAGTTTTAACAAACCTTGACGTACATTACATAGGTAATTTCTTTTCCTGTAATCCTTCTCTGAAACACTCATAGTATTAAAAAACAAATTAAAAGGCAATATGAATATGTAAGTATGTAATGACAGATGATGTAGTTAAAGGACGAGCACTGGATTTAGAAAAGAGGACCACTGCAGAAAGTTCCTGAATTCACTATTTGGGCAGAACTTATGTGACTTACATGGCTGTTGTGATTTAGAGATGCAATCTACTGCTGGCGCCGGGCTACTGGTGGCATGTGGGTTCAGTGGAGGCATCTGCCCCAACCCTGAGGAGCTATCCAGCAAACAGCCTCTGCCTGAAGACCTCCAGCTCTTGGGGAAGAAGCTCTGACAGCTGCTCAGACAGCAAAGGTCTGCCTTCCCATGGCAGATGGCAAAGGGCTCACCTGCACCTCCAGGCTCCAGAGTGAGTACGCTCTACAGGCATCACTGGCACTAAGGCAGCTGCCTGCTTATACTGCACTGGGTGACATGCTGCCCCGATTCATATCTCCCATCCTTAAGCAAGCTCATAGAGAAGAACCAAAGGGCAGCTGTTAGGATGGCACCAAATGTTTTTCAAAAAAAATTAAGTCAGGTGCAGAGGATTTGCCCCGTCCCATAGCTGTCACATATCACATGCTGGTTCGCATAAATTCCCAGAGGGTTTAAACCTGGGGTCACAGCCCTGGTCTTCCTCTGCCTTGCTGTTGAACAGGATACTTTTCCAGGACCAGAGCTGAAGAGATGGAGGCAAGGAAAATCCAGCTCCAACATCCCCTTTCCAAACACCCAAAGAAGAAATCATCCCAAGAAGAGTTTGGGATGTCCCAGAAGAAAGTTATTTATGCTCAGGCTGGAAGTTGCCAACCCAGGGTGCATGGTCACCTTAAATGGCAAGTTCTGGAGAGTTTCCAGTTCAACTCCTAAGGGCAGCTGAATGACCATGCATGGCTGGACCAAGAATCCATTCAGCCCAGGCACCCACAAAATACTCAAGAAAGAAGATGACCACAGTAAGCACAAATGATAACTCCCCCTTCATATTCTCCCCCATTTTCAGCCTTGGGACCTCCTGAGCTAGACATAGTTTCTGTGCATATAACGCCCCACAATAGGGCTATCCTTCTCAGTTTGTCCAGTCTCCTCTTGAATCAATGCAAATACTTAGTTTCACCACACAGCCTAGGCTATCTGAAAATCAGACTAATGCCCCAAAATGAAACCAACATTTTACAACTCTCTACATGCTCTGTGGGTGTGCTTTTGTAAATGAAACGCATGGGAAAATCAACTAGTTCCCTGCTGGGAACTGCACAGTGAATCCCTCAGGCCTAGAGGACCTCACTGAGCTTCACCATACTCCCCTTCCCAAGCAATACCAGTCTTTGATCTGCTGTTTGTCCACATAAACCAAAAACAAAATCCTGCCAAAGCAAAACAGGTTTTGTGTGCATGGTCCTCCCCGAGGGACACACTGAGAGCATACACCACAGAGCACCAGTCTGCCTGCTGCAGGTGCTCAGCCCCCCAACCCAGAGAGGTGGGATGCAAAGCTGTGCACAACAGCACTGAAACAAGTCTGAGCCCAAAGCACTTGGCTCAGTGTGGAATAATCCTGGCATTGATGTTGCTCTTCAGATTTGACAAAACTGAGATCTGAGTCAATTTTGCTGTTAGAAGATTTTGCTCAGCAGGAGCCTGCTCCTAAATACATTGCAAATAGCTCCCAGTGATCTAAGGGAAGCAAGAGCAGGTTCTTTACTGTGATAGTAATGCCTGCGGTTTAAAGGGTATTTACTAATAAAAGTGTAGAGCACCAGCATTCCTTAGTCTGCGTTGAACAATAATGACGTTGCTACTGATAATAATACGATGCGCTCTTACAATACTAGTGCTCAGAAAATTGCTCTGAAACGTATACTGTCCATGTTTGAGCCATTTTAGAAATAAGAAATTGAAGAACAGAGAGTTCAGGTCATTTCTACACAACGTCAAAGTAAACCAGTCACAGGCAACCAGAGAGAATTTAGCCATCCTGACTCTGTGAATTATTACAAACGTGGAAGTAATTAAAATGAGTGAGTGATCTGGTATCATACCTATAAATAGATGTATAAAATAACAATATTTGACCCCATACTTTGCCTGATAAAATTCACATACATACAGAAAAAGGTTGTACTATCTCAGAGCTGAGATGAAAAAGGAAAAAGAGTTCGAAATTACATCTATAATATTTAGTGCAAAGAAATATATGGGGAATATAAGCCTTAAATACCAATTTACAACTCAAATTCAGGATATGGTTTTATTGAAATTAATGAGAATTTTTTCACTGACTTACTGGAAAGAAAAAAAGACAAAATATTTTACTTTACATTTTCCACAGAGCTTCCAAGATTCAGCTACAGGGATTCAGATCTCATGTCCCTCAATGTTTCTTTTTTCCCATTGGAAGTGTGCTATTGCAAAGAAATTCCTATGAGGACAGTGAAAAGTATATAATGATTCAAAAGAACTGTTAAAAGAATTATATGTGGTATCTTGCACTGCAGTGATTTTCAATAAACGGAAGATCAGTCAACTATCTCAGTAAAATACTTTTCTGGTGGGTGTATCAAGGATATTATTTATGCATAAATTCTAGTCTTTAGAAATAAAAGTAGTGTTTTGGGTTTCACCCTCAACCACGCACATGAATTTGGTTTTAAATACCAATGTAAATAAGTGTGTGCTGTATGTGAGTCAGCCTGAATGACTTGCAGCATCTGGTCCTAAGTCATTACTTTAACTGACTCTATTAATACTCCTGATGTTTAACTGCCAAAATATCTCAATTTTTAAGGAAGTTATTCAAAAGCATACCTGCGTCTACGTAAGTAGATGAAATAGTACACGAACACAGGAAAACTCGCTGCATTCATACTTTGCAAAGCCCTTTTTTAAAATTACTTATTTTAAAAAATTTCATCCTACTTCTTAGTAATTGAATGCCTCCTCTCCCTTTAGAGATTCTACTTTTTGCATGGAGAGAGAATAGCTCTTAAATTAAAAATGCCATTGTAGTCCATGACTAAAGAAATCAGCATGCAGCATACCTGGAATAAGCTGAGAGCAGTGGCTGGCTGCTCATCTCACAGTCAGCTCCTGTTCTGTTATTCCCATCTTTCAGGCAGGGTCCCTGTTTGCCTCCCCTGACCACATCCCTAGGGTAGCTGACCACCTCAAATGCAGGACTGAATTAAACACGGTAACGTCCCCATGCACTCAGGCAGAGCTGTTACCTCCATCTCCCAGACCCCAGAGAGAGCACCTGGTCCCTGGGCAGGCAGCCGGCAATGCCCGAGGGAACCTCACCCCAGGGAGAGCCCAGCAGGGGCAGGGACCCTGTGACAAGGTTGGACTCACAGGATTAAAGTCTTTGCAGTTTATAGAAAGCCACCCACCAAATCAGCGGAAGGATCAGGACTAGTGCCTAGGTCAGTCAAAAATCTCATCTCCGAGCACACCCCATCCGTATTTCCTCACACATGTCCCCAAGTCTAAACAGTATTCTCACATTAATAACCATGTCCCACCTACATGTAACAGCTTTTAATACCAGCAGGTATTTTTCACCTTCTTCTTGGCTAAGGGCTGAGCTGGAAAAATCCCATTTTAGACCTTTCAAGCAGGAGGCAAGCTCGATATGTAGGTTGCTGCCAAATTGCCACAGTGGGTGCATGCAAAGTGAATATTGTTACCTTTGCAGATACCAAATTCATCACCAAAGTCATCCTCCTCAGTGTAAAACTGGCACTTCAGCCCAGGACCACACTTGACACCATCCATACCCGAGACCGTACGATAGCAAGTCTCCCCCAGAGCAGCTGCACACACTCTGCAACAGCCACAGTCATCCAGCACTGTTCGCTTACAGCGCAAGGTACTTTTGCATGCGTTACTGTCACAGGGCTCGGGACAATCTACTGCGTATTTCGCACTCCAAGCAGTTCCAGCGTGCACGGGCATCAGGAGGAGTGTGAGAAACAGGAAGCCCTTCATGTCTTGCAGGGGTAAATACTCCATCCCAAAGAGCAGGCTTTAATGCTGAGCCCGCTGGTGCCTTGTGCCGAGGGAAGCAGAGGTACAGAATCCAAAGTGGTAGCTGCACACATCAGCCTACAAGTTTATGAGCTTTATACAGTGTGTTGCCCACATGCTGCACCGTCGTCAGCTTCCTCAATCCGGCAGCGCTGCTCCTGCCAGCCTCCCTTGTTTCAGTTTATGAAATCCAGGATGAAGGTTGGATTAGCACTCTGCTGCCATCCAGGAATTGAAAAGCCTGAGCTGATGTAATCTGTTATGTTTAGTTGGTTGTTTTGCATGAGGACTAAAAACTCTCTCACATCCGTCTCAAATGCTCAAGGACATCTGCCAAAAGAAAAAAAAAATAACCCACACACAACCATAAAAAAAAAAACAAACCAACAAGCCCGAGTAGGTTGCATACCTTCCTGCAGGACAGGGATCGCTCTGACACTGGGCACGCTGCTGACAGGACAACTCTGCCTTGCTAACACAGCTCACGCAGCCAGAAAAAAATTGCACTGAATCATCTCACTGCTGAAAGAATAATCTTTAAAAGAATAAATCTTTGCCTTCCCCTTCGAGGGGCTGTGGACAGTTTAAGGAACAAAGTGAGATCATGCCATTTAACAGCCGAGTTCAGATTTCCAGTAGTGTTTTTCCTGCCTGCATCAAAATAGTACTTTTTAATCAGTATTTAGGTGAAGATCAATTAAACATTTCACTCAAAGACTACTGCTAGAACTAAAACCAGGTCAGACAGAAACCAGCATTTTTTGGGATCTTCTGCAGGAAGTTCAGGAGAATGATCAATGAGCTGCCCTGACCTCACAACCAAGGGGGGAAATCCCCATCCATCACCACCACCGTCCATCATTAACATGGATCCGGGGAGCTGATTCTCCTCCTCTTTACACCACTTCTATCCTGATCAAACTCTAGGGGATGCCCTGATGTTGCTCTTCAATGAAACCAGTGTAAATAAACAGAAAATAAGTCTCAATTTCCCTTGACTTTATTCACACTGCCAGAGCCTTGACAAGAAACAGCAAACAACTGAAGAGTTCAGTAAAACAGACGAGCCACCAGAGAGACAGAAATATCTGCTCTAAAGCAAGATGTACATGAAAGGAAAAAAGGAATAAAGCTAGCCATAAATAATTCTCCGAATACCAAAAGTTGCTGCCACTGAACTTAGTGGGAACAGAATCAATCTAAACTTGTATGTGATCAGCTTGCCATTTGGGAATCCTGTGTCTCAAATGGGCTGAGGACACTGCCACTAGGCTGCCAAATAAAATGAAGGGCTATGCTGGAAATACAGGAGAGCAGGAAAGCCTTTTCTTCATGAATACAAATGTGAATTGGTAGATCCAAAACAAAATGCTTAACTCTTCTCTCTTGTGAAGAAGATGAGAAAACCAACATACTGTATGTTGCATTTGTTCATGTACTTCTGGTATTTCGTCTCAAATGCTCAAGGACATCTGCCAAAAGAAAAAAAAAATAACCCACACACAACCATAAAAAAAAAAACAAACCAACAAGCCCGAGTAGGTTGCATACCTTCCTGCAGGACAGGGATCGCTCTGACACTGGGCACGCTGCTGACAGGACAACTCTGCCTTGCTAACACAGCTCACGCAGCCAGAAAAAAATTGCACTGAATCATCTCACTGCTGAAAGAATAATCTTTAAAAGAATAAATCTTTGCCTTCCCCTTCGAGGGGCTGTGGACAGTTTAAGGAACAAAGTGAGATCATGCCATTTAACAGCCGAGTTCAGATTTCCAGTAGTGTTTTTCCTGCCTGCATCAAAATAGTACTTTTTAATCAGTATTTAGGTGAAGATCAATTAAACATTTCACTCAAAGACTACTGCTAGAACTAAAACCAGGTCAGACAGAAACCAGCATTTTTTGGGATCTTCTGCAGGAAGTTCAGGAGAATGATCAATGAGCTGCCCTGACCTCACAACCAAGGGGGGAAATCCCCATCCATCACCACCACCGTCCATCATTAACATGGATCCGGGGAGCTGATTCTCCTCCTCTTTACACCACTTCTATCCTGATCAAACTCTAGGGGATGCCCTGATGTTGCTCTTCAATGAAACCAGTGTAAATAAACAGAAAATAAGTCTCAATTTCCCTTGACTTTATTCACACTGCCAGAGCCTTGACAAGAAACAGCAAACAACTGAAGAGTTCAGTAAAACAGACGAGCCACCAGAGAGACAGAAATATCTGCTCTAAAGCAAGATGTACATGAAAGGAAAAAAGGAATAAAGCTAGCCATAAATAATTCTCCGAATACCAAAAGTTGCTGCCACTGAACTTAGTGGGAACAGAATCAATCTAAACTTGTATGTGATCAGCTTGCCATTTGGGAATCCTGTGTCTCAAATGGGCTGAGGACACTGCCACTAGGCTGCCAAATAAAATGAAGGGCTATGCTGGAAATACAGGAGAGCAGGAAAGCCTTTTCTTCATGAATACAAATGTGAATTGGTAGATCCAAAACAAAATGCTTAACTCTTCTCTCTTGTGAAGAAGATGAGAAAACCAACATACTGTATGTTGCATTTGTTCATGTACTTCTGGTATTTGTGTATATAAGAATCCAGATAGGATAGAAGGGGAAGGGGAAGGGGAAGGAAGGGGAAGGAAGGGGAAGGAGAAGGAGAAACTGTATATAAGAATCCAGATAGGATAGGATAGAAGGGGAAGAGGAAGGGGAAGGAAGGGGAAGGAGAAGGAGAAGGAGAAGGAGAAGGAGAAGGAGAAGGAGAAGGAGAAGGAGAAGGAGAAGGAGAAGGAGAAGGAGAAGGAGAAGGAGAAGGAGA
>NW_009258629.1:655166-659001 GCF_000687185.1 Egretta garzetta
AGCACCTGTTCTGTTTAACACATTTCAAAGGGAGACTACACTTAGGCAAATATTTGCAAGCTTCCATCTTTATACAGTGTATCATTACTCAAAATACAGTTCTTCTAATCACAGTTGCAGATGTTTACGTGCCCTAGCTCATGCCTGTTTTCACATGTAATCTTGGACAAATCAGTGAATTTAAAGTGTAAAAATTAAAGCATTAGGTTGAAGTCTCATATAAACTCACAAAGTACTATTCGTAGCCATGAGGTGACAGCAATTAGCAGTAGCAGACAGCTTCGTCTTCAAAATCCAATGCAACTGTTCTCTGGGAAGTGAAAGGAATATTTCAAACATGGAAGTGCAGATTGCAGCTAAAAACCAAGGAGGAATGAAAATGCAAGGTTATAATGAGCAGATAAATTAGAAATGGATGTGCTATCCCTGACCCCATCACAACTACAACATGGCAAAACCTGTTTAAAAAAAAAAAAATCTGCCCCATAGTTCACATGTCAGCAGAGTAATGTAAACCACAGCTCATTTCTGCTGGCATCAACTAAAATTGACATTGGTTTGTATTAATAAGCCAGGCTATAACCTGTGGGGCTGAGGAGCCTGTGTAAATCCCACTGGGCTCTCAGTGGGAGAGAGAGGCGACGTTCCATCAGAGGGCTAGGAAGCACAGCTAAGGGCAGTAACCATTTCAGTCCCCCTGGCCAAATCTGCTCACAAGAGTGAAATAGACGCAGGTTGCACACTTAGCACATGAGACTTCACAGGTCTGCAGCAGAAAGGAGCGGGAAGGCTCTCCCTTATGTCCCTCTCTTAAGTCTCCCTTACACCTATTCACACTTGCCCTTAAGTTCATACCTGCTTGCTCACTCAGAGGAGTTAACAGACCCATCCACACACGCACTTAGGTGTTTATGCCTGGTAGTAAACACCAGCTGGTAAAATCCTGTTCTGTAAATACGTTTAGGAAATGCTCCTTGTACAAAACACCAAACAAGATCTGAAAGGGCTGCATTTCACATTTGGGTTTCTCACAGGGAAAATGTCCTAGGGAGATGATAAATAAAAAAATTACACACAGATGTGGTGAGGAAAAGGAATCGTAAAAGAAACCAGCCCACTCCCCTAGCAACTAGCCAATATTATTTGGAATAAGATGGAAACTGTATTCTGTGCTTGGAGCTAGAAGCCAAAGTAAATTATTACAATGGATCAAAAAATACATGTAATGGGAGAAAACAATATGAACAGATAGAGGTCTGGCTTATACATGAGTGTCATGGAGGAAATAATGATACTATGATCTTCCACAGTGTCCACTGATTAAGTAGTGAAATAAATCCAATGTCACTCCCTCTGGTTTTAATGTTTCTTTGTTGTTTTACGTGTTGAATCCATTAGGCTTTTCTTTCCAATTAACAGCTTGATCCTGTAAAGCCCTGAACTAAGCTCTCCCTTGAAAACTGGTGCAATGGGAATTAATGAAGCTTCCCCAGCTATCAAGAGCAGAAAATTTGGCACCATTATTTAACTTGTGGTATAAATATACTTCAAATGTGGAAGATTTTCTGGATCGGATCAAATCAGATCAGTGCTAATGATTATTTTTTTCCAAATTTACAGTATAAATTGTCTTGGTGCCAGTTTACATCATAATTACATCACCATATATAAAGTTTGGCGCTCCTTCTAGAAGCAGAAAAGGTTTCAACCCTTAGGGTCAATGCTTTACAGGGAACTGAGCAATCACTGGTCTAGTATCAGCGAGCTGTGAACTCTGTTTCCAACTGAATACAAAAATTTTCTAGTTCTTTTGCAAATAATCCATTTTGCAAGCAACAGCAGCTTGTGTGGCGGTCTTGAGGTTGTATTTATGCCCTCTGAAAAGTTTGAGACCACCTGTTAAAGATCCTCATGAAATTACATACCTCATGGTACGTGATTAATCTGTGCTGATACATGAGAGCAGTCTATTAATTAGGCGAATATTCTAAAGCTTTGCTCTTTAGACAGGGTATCATTCACTTCAGTTCTTCTAAACCTGAGTATTCTGGGCACTGTCATTATTCAGTCGTTTGAACATGTAAAATCAGGATAAGCAGGAAGCATTAATACCTCTTTAAACATAGGAAAAAGTTTAATGCGTGACCCTTGTTGCTCATTTCCAAAAGGCAGTCCCTAAACTAAAAATACGTTGCCGTACATTCCTGAATGATCCAACCTTTTCCCAGGCTTCCTTTACAAAAAGCCATAAGCACAATGCTATATGAGAAGCAAAGATTCAAAGGGAAATACCGAAAGGAAGCTGAGCTGCAAAGTCCAAAATGAAAAGCCAGAAATAGGAAGTAAAAGATAAGAATCAGGAAAGTGAGATAGCGGCAAGGACTCCCCTTTGTATGATTTCTTTTCTTGTATCTTTTCAATGAATTGCTAATTACTCTTTGTTTTGACTGTAACATGGCAACTCAACTTCACTCTGGTAAAAATAGATGCTTTGGGACATTTCCTACTTGCTGCAGGCAAGAGGTGTTTACATCCTTTCTCCAGGCAGACCAGGTGCTATGCAGAGAACTGGGTAGGCTGGCTACCTATGCAGCCTTCAGGCGCTACTATAGAAATGACTGTACATGGTGGGGTTGTCTGCGGAGAGCCTCAGGAACTAGAGCCGTAGCTTGTTCAGAGCATATTAAAAATATACTTGCCCATAACTCCACATACAAATATGTGGCTTGTCCAGATTGGGAGCTGGAAGCCAAACTGACTGCACATAACTTCTGCTCTGAGTTTCCTCCCTCAGACCTATGGCTGTACAAATGGAGCTGGGCACCTTCCAGGTCTATGCTACTGAGTCCACATGGCACAGTCCTGTTCCTTGACGGGTTACAGTCGTGGCCTGGCTCTGACTGAAGGATCTCTGTACTGTGTTGTCCCTGCACAGTGTGGATATTCCCAGTGGTTTTACAACCACTGCGATGATCTGCATAGCAGAAATCACTGGCTTTCCCTCAATTAATTCATAGATCGAGTCAAATAATTCCACTGTGCTTGGAGAACACGTTCAAGAGGCAAAAAACATGAGTGGTGGAGAAGCTCTACTACATGGTAACAGGGGTCAAAATTGACCCTTCAAGGCAGGCAATAAATAGGTAGTTGATATAAGTGGGGAAAAAAATATGAAAAAATAGGTTGTGATTCACTTATGCTGAAGTATTTTTTTTACTACTTTCAAATTATCTACATTTCCAGAGGAAGAAAGGAGTTTCAGTGCCCAAAACCTCTAAGATCTATACTAGAGACTTTGTTAAAAGTACAAGAAAGTCACATACCTTCTATGTACTGCAGAAAATTTCCTTCTCTGAATACAATGCTAAACTTGACTGATCACTCACAGCCCAAACCAATGCTCTGCCTTCATACACCCCCACCTTATCAATAGTTTTGTCAGCAGTGGTTTCTTTAGTGAGACCTCTTGGTCCTAGGAATCTAAATTGCTCAAATTAAGCCATATGTCCACCTAGGAAATAAAAGGCTTTCCACATAGAAAAATACCCCCACTATTTTTCAGAGTTATTGATTTTCAATCATTTGGGGAAAAAAAAAAAGACTTTCTGGAATGATCTTCAAACATTTGGTTTCTTTATCAACAAAAGAAAACAAGATATGAATGATGGTTCTTCTCATGTTCTCCTTAGGGCTCAGGTGCATATATTCTGCCCACACGTTATGCAGTTTTAATGCTGAGATAACGTAGGAGATATTTTGTCTCTCACTAGAATCACAGAATCATAGAATCACTTTGGTTGGAAAAGACCTTTAAGATCATCGAGCCCAACCATTA
>NW_009258629.1:660876-669432 GCF_000687185.1 Egretta garzetta
GTTCTGAGCAGGTCAAAGTCTGCCCTCCGGAAATCCATGGTGGCGGTGTTGCTGACCCCCTTCCTTACCTCACCAAAGATTGAAAACTCTACCATTTCATGATCACTAAGACATAGACAACCTCCGACCACCACCTCTCCCACCAGTCCTTCTCTGTTAGTGAATAGGAGGTCAAGCAGGGCACCTCCCCTGGTAGGCTCACTTACCAGCTGTGTCAGGACATAAATAACTGATGTAGGAATATACACTCATTTCTCTATTGCCTTGCAAGCCTACGCTCTCAGTAGTTCCCTGCAGAATTAGAATAAAACATATTAGACTGGGACAAGCATTTTCATTAGTTTTTTCATGGCATAAACAATAACACAACAGTCAATAAAATAACAAATATTGTTAATTTTATCCTTTCCCTATTCAGTGCCAATGGTAATTGTACTCTGACTCTGATAACCAAGCCAAATTCCCTTTTGAAAAATGTTTGTTCATGGGTTTGGTTTTCAAATCCTAGGTATACATTTTAGAATCAAATATTTTACTATTGGTGGAGAGTATCCTTTTACTTGCAACTCAAGCTGATTTTGATCTCTGCTCTTTAAGAAAAAAAAGTTGACATCTCTATAGACACTTATGGGAATAGAACCATATCTTATGTATTAAAGTGATTTCTACTTTTCTGTACTAAAACATGTTTTTGAAAAACTTGTTACAATTAAACAGCGCTATTGTCTTACAACATTTCTGCAAAAGTTTTAGCTACGCTTTATGTATAGTTTAGACTTGACTAGGTAGGTACTTCCTGTAATGAATGACAAAGCTATTAAAAGCTCAGCTCTTGTACTCCATGGGTTGCTAACAAGAAAATCTGCAGTCATATGTATGAAATGTTGAGTTGAGTTTGGGTTAGATGTCCTCATGAGTGAATATTTCCATGTATTCTTTGCAATATTGCCAGGATAATAACCTGAAAAAACAATTGGAACTAATTCATTTAGATAAGCAAAATGATCCAATTAATATCAATCATAGTTTTTCTTTAAGAAGAAATCTCTCTTCCTTTTCATAAGTACCCATCTTGAAGCATAAACACTTTCCAGAACAATTAGATGATCCCAGAAAGGCCATAAGAGGACTTCCGCATCTCCTAGATAATAAAACTTCATGGAAGAGCTAGCCAAAGGCTAGGAGTAAGGAGAACGACGGGAACAGTGTTACACACACTTTCTTCCCTTAGGATGAGTGGTTATTTTATCCTGGCTTCTCTCTGCCACACAATCTCTCCAGCTCACCATTAGTCCTCATTATGCTGTTCTTCTTCACGGCTGACACTTTAATCTCTATTTAAATGTGTTATCTCTCTCTGATTTATATGCAGCTTTATTATTCACAAGTCTACTTATGCCACGCACAAAAAACACCCTAAAAATAAGAGTGGAACAAGACTGCATCTCTTCAGCCCATCTTCATTGCTTTCTCTTGTTCGCAGTCCTCACACACTGTTCATCTTTGCTATCCAGACTGAAGCCAGTCTGGATAGCCACTCTCTTTGAGAGTTCGGGCTAACTGGTGCAGAGTCTTCTTCAAGAATACTTTTGACAGTTGGTCTTCAGGCATTTCCATGCTATATGCAATTGGTAACTACTTCAGAGAACAGGTTTGGACACAAACTGAATTAATATCTTGGCTTCCATGAAAAGAGACACCAGTCAAGATCTCCCAGAATAATGCACTTGGAGGGATCTAGCACGGGTCCATTTGTTTCCCCAGGGCATCAACAGGACTTTCATGCATGCACACGCTTCCTACATCCTTTGTCTGTTGCCTCATCAATCATACGGCTGCATTTTCAAATATTTGAATACTTTTTTTTTTTTTCTGGGGTACACATATTGTGGGTGAACGCCAACCCCAATGACATAAATGCTTTGCCACTCATTTCAGTGGGGCCAGGATTTCATGCAATACTTTCAATGTGTTATAATCTTCTCTGCTGTAAAGAAACCAAAGCCAGTTCAAAGCTTTTTGTGTGTGTTTTTTACTCAAAGTAAGAGAAGGAATGTTTGCAAATGAGCTCTAATTAGAAAGGAATGAGGGGTAACAGCTGCATATTGTCCGTGATAAGCTTGTGTTTCATTAAGCAACAAAACTGCCGGAAAGCTTAGAATTATAGGCCATGAACCTCATAACAACCTAATAACTTCCAAATCTATTTTAGCTCATACCTCTTTATTTTCAACTTTCTTAATATATTGCTAAAGGAAAGGAGATCTTATAACTAAGCAGTGTTACATGGGCAGAACACAGCTTTGTGTTCTTACTCAGAGATTTGGTAATTTTTACACATGTATATCCACCCAGCATATTTGAGAGAATGAGAAAAGATCTGATGAGTTGTATCGCCTTTTTATTTTATTCATAGATCAATCTTAATAACTTGATGTTAATTTTCAGTCATTTAATCAAATGCCCAGAAGCTTAACCCTTTAAGACAAATGCCTGAAAAAAAAAAAAAGTAAATTATTCAAATCTATTTTCACATATTAATATGAATTCAATATATTCAATATATTCAATAAATATTTCATATTTATGAATCTGACACACTGAATATGCAACTTCTCCACACTGGCATATTCTTCTTCTCTTTAGCTTTGTCCTCTGAATTGTTGTAGACTGACCATGGGTTATTTTAGATGTTTCCTGTCCCTAAAAGAATAAACTATTCAAGCAAGCAGATTTTCTGAAAGAGTTCACAATCAGATATACTTTCTTAGATGATTTAATTAAAATCAGATAGCTACTGCTCAGGCCCCAATCCTATGGTCTAATTGCCCCCTGTGACCCTCTTCACTGTGCCAGGGGCTGGCCTATAATGTTACAGACTATGAATGCTGGCCTGGTGCTGGCTAAGTATCTCATCCTGCCTGTCAAGAAGCTGCAAAGGGGACCAAGAGGAAAGTCAGCTACAAATGGTTGTTGACAGTAGGAAGCAGGCCCCAAAGCTGTGGTATGCAAGATATTCCCTCATGTGGATCCCATGAGGCCAGTTGGGCCAGAATTGGGCAATAGTACTTTCAGTTCCTGCTTTAGTGGCTTTTTCTGTTTTATAAAATGAAAAATGCTTTTTCATTTTATGAAGCATTGGTAGTAAACAAATAAGTCAGTTTTCTACAACCAACATAGAGGGAAAGGAGTTTTTTTGCTTGTCTATTGCCTAAGTGCCTGAAACAGGACTTAGAAACCACTAGCTGTGCCCGTTGAAACCTGCCCAGAGTCACCAGCAGTGTTTGGCTAGGCAGATGAATACTGCCTGGGATGACTAAGCTGGAATCAAGCATCATGAGAAGGGAAAAGCCCAACCCAACACAGCTGGTGGAATAACAAACCCTTCTGAAAACCACTGTCCCAAATATGAATATCAAAACTGGTAAACAATACCATGACCCTGACTTCAGTAACTGGGTGCAGGACGAGTCTTTTCTTGCATTATCTTATCATCAGCTGTGCTCTTACCTTGTGCAGATACTTTCAGTATTTCTGAATAAGGAGGGCAAGACCACCCAATCAGACCAAAACGATTGTTGACAAGACAGAATACACAATTTACTTTAATAATTCAGGGCTCTGTTGTGCAGTCCCTGTCAAATCTCACTGTGGCACTGCCTGGCTCTTTGCTGCTGCAACAGTCTCATTTCACAGCTCTACAAATTAATTCACAGGGCATCAAGTTAGCTCAAACCACCCGTTTCCACTCCTGGAGGAGCACAAACACCTCTCCCCTCCAGCTACAGAGGTGGTAACCACTGAAGCTGGTGTACCTTGAATCATGAGCATCACAGCCCCTATATCACACTTTTAATCACACTCATGTTCTCACATATTCATGTTTTAGTGTAGATGCATCCCCAAGAAAACTTGCAGGTAGAAGCCCTCCCTCTGAAATATTGCAGGAAGAAAATGAACTACGCAGCAGTATCAGAAAGTTTACCTTCTGCCTCCATGTGTGCGAGATCTTTACTGCTGCAACTATAGTTGCTCCCTCCACATTATTCTTCTCATGATAATGTGGATTGTAGACATTAGGAATCACTTGACAAGATCTGGCTGGACCACCTTGAAAAAGGGCCTCTCATGACACCCAGCGAAACTCAGAAGTCTATGGGGCCAGATGGGATCCACCCAAGGGTACTGAGGAAGCTGGTAGAAGTGCTCACCAGGCAACTTTTTATCCCTTATCAGTAGTCCTGGCTAACCAGGGAGGTCCCAGTTGACTGGAGGCTAGCAAATGTGGCAACCATCTACAAGAAGGGCTGGAAGGAGGATCCAGGGAACTACAGGCCTCTGAGCCTGACCTCAGTGCCAGAGAAGATTATGGAGCAGTTCATCTTGACTGCGGTCATCAGGCATGTGCAGGAAAACCAGGTGCTCAGGCCCAGCCAGCATGGGTTCATGAAAGGCCAGTCCTGCTTGACCAACCTGAGATCCTTCTATGAACAGGTGACCCATTTAGTGGATGAGGGAAAGGCTGTGGATGTTGTCTGCTTGGCCTTTAGTCAAGACTTTGACACCAATTCCCACTGTATTTTCCTGGCGAAAATGACTGCTCACGGCTTAGATGGGCGTATGCTTCACTGGGTAAAACACTGGCTGGGTGACTGGGCCCAGAGAGTTGTGGTGAACGGAGTTAAATCCAGTCGGCAGCTGGTCACAAGTGGTGTTCTCCAGGCCTCAGTTCTGGGGCCAGTCTTGTTTAATATCTTTATCATTGATCCGGATGAGGGGATCATGCACACCCTCAGTAAATTTGCAGATGACACCAAACTGGGTGGGAGTGTCGATCTGCTGGAGAGTAGGGAGGCTCTACAGAGGGATCTGGACAGGCTGGATCAATGGGCCAAAGTCACTTGTATGAGATTTAACACAGCCAAGTGCCAGGTCCTGCACTTGGGTCACAACGACCCCATTCAATGCTACAGGCTTGGGGAAGAGTGTCTGGAAAGCTGCCTGGTGGAAAAGGACCTGCGGATACTGGTTGACAGCTGGCTGAATATGAGCCAGCAGTGTGCCCAGGTGGCCAAGAAGGCCAATGGCATCCTGGCTTGTACCAGGAATGGTGTGACCAGCATAACAGGGAAGTGATTGTGTCCCTGTACTCTGCACTGGTGAGGCCGCAGCTCGAATCCTATGTTCAATTTTGAGCCCCTCGTTTCAAGAAGGACATTGAGGGGCTGGAGTGTGTCTAGAGAAGGGCAACAAAGCTGTTGAGGGGTCTGGAGCGCAAGTCTTCTGAGGAGTGGCTGAGGTAACTGGGGTTGTTCAGCCTGGAGAAGAGGAGGCTGACGGGAGACCTTATCACCCTCTACAACTACCTGACAGGAGGCTGTAGCAAGGTGGGGGTCAGTCTCTTCTGCAAAGTAACAAGCAATAGGATGAGAGGAAATGGCCTCAAGTTGTGCCAGGGGAGGTTTAGATTGGGTATTAAGAAAAAATTCTTCATGGAAAGAGTAGTCAAGCATTGGAACAGGCTGCTCAGAGAGGTGGTGGAGTCAGCATCCCTGGAGGGGTTCAAAAAACTTGTAGATGTGACACATGGTTTCAGGATAACCTAAACCAACAACTGCATGGCATATATTAATTTAAATGGACATGGTTAATTAAATACTCATGACTAGTATTTTTTTATAACAGCAGTGATTAAGAGTCATTAAAGTAACTTTTTTTTCATTTACTAATGTCACTGTTCTAATTATTGCTTATCTTAATTTTTTATGTGGCTGCAGAGAGGTTTGATATTTTATCAAAATAATAGTCTTGTGAGAATGTGTTAATAGGGCAAAGTTTCTTGCTTTTTACAAACTAATGTACGTAAAAATGAACCCTGTGAAACTCCATTGTTTGTACATTGAATCTAATTTGTGCCTTTGGAAGTAGCTAAGATCTGCAAGTTTCTGGTTTATTTTTCATTACAATGAGGGCTTTTTTGCTCATCTTTCTGTGGTTTCCTCTTTGTCATGACAAGGATGTGGGTCTTGGTATAGCTTTTAGACTCAATGACTTTTTGTGAAATTAGTGGCTGACTTTCAATGCGCATTTCAAAACTGGTTTCAATGACTCTGAAGCAACCTGTGCCACCTTGAGTTGGATTACATTTAAATTTAATCTACTTGCAATCTGCTACATATTGATCATTAAATATTATTAGTCAATCCAAAAAGAGCTTAATCAGATGGTTGTGGTGTTATAAACATACTGGGATAAAGGTGTCTGAACCATCTGCCAGATCATTAATGAGATGAAGATAAATTTTAGGGACTAGTAAATTGTAACTAAAAGATGTAACAGACATATTAAAAGGACTTGCTGTAATTTGTCGGACTATGGTGAACTGAACTATTCAGACTTCGAAAGAATCTTCTGAGTTTATCTTTATTTCTCTTTGGCAAGTATCCAAGGAAATTATCTTGAAAATCTGATAGCTTTCTTTGTTTTAATTATGTTTTCTAAATGTTTCTTCTTGGTGCCAGACTGAGTTGCCCAAAAGGAAGGTTACTTTTACAGCTTACTAGATGGCAGGCAGTTCTGTAGTCAGAAGATAAAACAAAGACTTTGACTAGGAGCTGTGGAGGCAGTCCAAGCTCCAAACATATCACCGCACTTTCAGTAAACAACAGTTGTTGACAATAGCCAATGCCACCCTCTGAACTGAGAACTAGAAGTTTGTTTAAAAAAAAAAGATTTCCACATTGAACATACAGTGCATTAGATGTACAGCCAACACAAGTACAAAACATGAAAACACTGCTGCCCAGTACAAGAGCAGAATGAAAGTAAGGACTAAAGCTAACTGGCATCTGCATCCCTGTGTGATATGTGAATACAAGTTGTCAGCCCCCTCTATTGGATAGAGAGCCATCAGCCATATGTCAGCACCATATGGTCTACATCAGCACCATACATCACATGTCAGTGCTATATGTCATGTCCTTGCATGGCCTGATCAACCTTAGGGGCTGTTCTCTATGCCCAAGTATGACTATGCGATAGGCGACAAGCAAGTTATACTTCTCAGCAAGTAGTCCTTATGAAATATCACTTACCTGGAAGACCTCAGTAAAAATAGAGATAGATGCCAATCTCTGACAGAGAAGTCAACTCAGCAGAGACCAAGCTGCAAAGTGCAAGTGTAAATAGGAGCCCAGCCCTGGCCAAGGGCAGAAAGACTCCAGGGGCAGGACTCCCCACTCAGAAATTTCCAGTAAAGATAAAAACAGAGAATATGGGAGAGCTGGTCTGGTACAAGAAACCAGTATTTGGAAACTGGGAGGTAACGTGCAAGGGGACACCTCACAGGCACCTAGAGATGAGTGTTGAGGTGTGGCAGGTTAAAAGAAACAGGACAAGATTTTTCTTACTGAAGGAAAGTGGAATTGCATAATGCTATGCTGGAAACAACTGGAATCTATAGTAAACTCTGCCACAAGCTGCTGAATATGAGCTCCTCTCCGTCTAATAAGAATGTGTTTCTAGCTTAATTTTGTCAGGCTTTGTGGGTGTTGTTGTATAACTGTAACCTACCTGGAGCTACTGTCTGTGGCTTTCCTGTTTTCAGCTCAGTTCTGAGAACCAGCCCAGCAGTGGTTTCATCAGTGAGTGACACCAGTGGTCACCTTGTTTAGCCGACACTCAGCCTTTCCTGGACCTTTGCCTACCCCCAGCTGCAGAACCAGGCTGCCTCATCTTTCCACTGTGTGCTTTCGTGAGTGCCAATAAAATGCAGAAAAGCAGGGCATGTTGCAGCCCCACAGTGAAACCCCTACCACGCTCCCTGGCCCGGACTGCCCCTCACCCAGAGGGGCAGATGGGCAGGCACTGTCTCAAGACACAGGGATTTCAACGCTAGCAAAGTCTTCCCTCCTGTCGCATGTGGAGGGAATAAAGACTCTGCTTGCCCCAGCGTGACCAGAAAATGAGTCAAGGTTACTGCTTGGCTCACTGCTCCCACACCTCCCTGGGGACAGGCCAAGACCAGGCTGGGACATCAACCTGTGGGTAGGCCCAGCTCAGCAGGGCCTGTGGCTGGGCAGGGCCAGGCTGAGGGGAGCTGTAGACCAACCCTGCTGCCGCCTAGGGGCGGTCAGGCCTGCTGGTGCCTTGGGGCCCGGCGGTAATGCCCTTCCACCTGCTGCATTGCCCATAAAAGAAAAAAAGATGCTGTAAATGAAGTAAGATCATTGCAGGAGATCACACACACACACAGAGCCCGATTTCTGAACTGAAATTGACTTGGTGGGTTATGGTTTCCAGACTGTCGCTCATTATTTCCCACCAGTGAGTGAGATACAGCCACCATTCACGTGAACAGAGCGAGTGAAATCTTTGCCTCCGAGAGGTTAAACACCAATTAGTTGTTACAGGGCTGCAGGGAGTGAAGTCTCCTGTGGGATGGGCTGCAGGATATCCTTGCTGTCATTGACCTTACAAAGGTAAAAGGGACGTATACGTGTTTGTAACATCCTCTGAGACCCCCAGATGAAAAGCATTAACAGCAATATATTACCC
>NW_009258629.1:669447-674659 GCF_000687185.1 Egretta garzetta
CTTCCCCTTTTTTCCCCCAGTTTTTCCCAGTTTCTGTCTGTGTTCCAGGCCTGAGCCAATTCTCACTGGCATCTCTGAAGATCTTTCCATGACCTTCAGTGAGAATTGGATCAAGCCCCCGTAGCCCAAGCCCCCATATACCACATCAGCTGGTTTTATGGCACCGTGGTCAATGACCAACTCAGCTTTGCGGTGTCCATTTGATCCTTTATCTGCATAGCCTTTATGAGACAGGGCTTGCTCTGTTCAGCACAGTGACATGGCTGATGGTCAGTAATCAAGGCCAGCATGTTCATGTGTTGGAGTTATTTATTCATGCCTCTGCAACATCCCAAAGTTTATAGTATTTGGTACATATTAATGCAATAACCAAAGAAGCAGAGAAACACTGCAGATGGTCACTTCTAAACTGTTGGCAAAAAAAGACCTCAAGAATATTTGGAAGATAATGGGAATACACCAAGCTAGCCACAGGCTTCTTCAGAAACACAGCAGGCTCTTCTGTTAGTAGAAGTCTTGAAATCCATAGCAAAATTCCTGTTTGTTTTGACAGGTGTTAGATAGGGACTGTGTTAGAGAAGTATAATTACTCCCATTACAATCAGTATTTATACTTTTTTCAACAGAACATTCACTGAAAGGGTGAGATCATGAACCAAGCTGTGAAAAGGGATTATTTTGTTGATTTGATCACCAAAAAAAAAAAAAGGAAAATAATACAGAAAAAAAAGAGAAATTTTTTTTTCTCTCTCAAAATGGACGATTAATTGGAAAAATGTTTATCCGTTTAATACTTTTATAAAAATTAATTTAGTTAAATATTTAGCAATCATGAAGTATTTGGTTTTGAATAACATCACAGAGAAATACTTGAACACTTAAAGATTTTGTTCTGTTTTTTCTCATTCAGCAGACATCTCATTCACTATCAATCAGAAATTGAATTTTTTATGTAAGTACCCATTCAAAAATGTTGCCTCATGCCAGGCACTATGAGTAAGGCGAGCAGTACTTTCCCATCACGCTGAGAAGCAGGTAAAGTCCAATACAAATTGTGTTATCTAAAAGGCAGTTTCCTACTAAAGACGAGTAAACGTTATCTGTACGAAGGGGAATATTTTTAACAGTTCTCATAAAGCTGTGGTGGTGTTAGTAAAGCTGTGAAGTTGGGATGTACTTTCTAAAGGTGCAGAAGAGCAGCAGCATCTAGTTCTAATGCACAGCAGGGTATTTGCTAAAACTGTCTTGCTTGTCTCATGGATCTCTGTGAAGGGAAATTATTTTTTTTATCCAGTCAATATATTTTTCAGTCAGTCGTGTATAAACTCCAGGCATGCCTCTTCTTCCACATCCTTTTCCAATAGAAACAATCCCACTGTATCAACCGGCACAGATTAACGGCCCACCTGAATCTCCCTAGAACACATAACAGAAGTAACTATCAATGTGTGTTTGTTGCTCTCCAGAGGAGCACGTAGTGCCACCTGCAGTGCGTAAGCATGTTTGGAAAAGTTGCTTTTAATCTGTTCCAACCCACAAAATGGGTCAGTTGGCTTTCGTCACTTCATGGGAGTTGGGTCAGGTAGAAGGAGGGGTTGCTTTTAAAGCCTGAGGAGTCTTTGATGTAGATGTTCTTGACCAGCACAGTGCTATCATAATTGTATTTCAAAAGGTATTTTTTTATTGTTGGTATAAATTGATTCTTGCTTCTTTAGCAATTGGCCCTTCTGGACTCAGCACAGAAGACATTAAAAGCAAGATCCAAACAGCACTTTTGAGTGTACAGTTAATTCTGTACTATTCTGATGCTGACATCTGGAAAGGATCAGATGATTCAGACCCTGAAAGTTCTTTTTCTCCAATAACTACAGGTGGTGCCTAAGGAGGTAAAGAAATGCACCTGAAGTTAACTGAAATTATCCCAGACTCAAATTCCTGTACATTCAACCCTGTTGTGTACGTTGACCTAAACTACTCGAAGTTTTAACACTTCTTTTTCACAGCAATAAAGTCTCTTATAGATGTGGTTAAAACCACTGTGAATCTGATCAGCCTCATTAAGTGTCTAGCACTGCTTTGTTCCCAGTGAAAAGGGAACCATTGTTAAAAGCACATCCCCTCCTCTTTGTAACTTCAGAAACACAGCAGGCTCTTCTGTTAGTAGAAGTCTTGAAATCCATAGCAAAATTCCTGTTTGTTTTGACAGGTGTTAGATAGGGACTGTGTTAGAGAAGTATAATTACTCCCATTACAATCAGTATTTATACTTTTTTCAACAGAACATTCACTGAAAGGGTGAGATCATGAACCAAGCTGTGAAAAGGGATTATTTTGTTGATTTGATCACCAAAAAAAAAAAAAGGAAAATAATACAGAAAAAAAAGAGAAATTTTTTTTTCTCTCTCAAAATGGACGATTAATTGGAAAAATGTTTATCCATTTAATACTTTTATAAAAATTAATTTAGTTAAATATTTAGCAATCATGAAGTATTTGGTTTTGAATAACATCACAGAGAAATACTTGAACACTTAAAGATTTTGTTCTGTTTTTTCTCATTCAGCAGACATCTCATTCACTATCAATCAGAAATTGAATTTTTTATGTAAGTACCCATTCAAAAATGTTGCCTCATGCCAGGCACTATGAGTAAGGCGAGCAGTACTTTCCCATCACGCTGAGAAGCAGGTAAAGTCCAATACAAATTGTGTTATCTAAGAGGCAGTTTCCTACTAAAGACGAGTAAACGTTATCTGTACGAAGGGGAATATTTTTAACAGTTCTCATAAAGCTGTGGTGGTGTTAGTAAAGCTGTGAAGTTGGGATGTACTTTCTAAAGGTGCAGAAGAGCAGCAGCATCTAGTTCTAATGCACAGCAGGGTATTTGCTAAAACTGTCTTGCTTGTCTCATGGATCTCTGTGAAGGGAAATTATTTTTTTTATCCAGTCAATATATTTTTCAGTCAGTCGTGTATAAACTCCAGGCATGCCTCTTCTTCCACATCCTTTTCCAATAGAAACAATCCCACTGTATCAACCGGCACAGATTAACGGCCCACCTGAATCTCCCTAGAACACATAACAGAAGTAACTATCAATGTGTGTTTGTTGCTCTCCAGAGGAGCACGTAGTGCCACCTGCAGTGCGTAAGCATGTTTGGAAAAGTTGCTTTTAATCTGTTCCAACCCACAAAATGGGTCAGTTGGCTTTCGTCACTTCATGGGAGTTGGGTCAGGTAGAAGGAGGGGTTGCTTTTAAAGCCTGAGGAGTCTTTGATGTAGATGTTCTTGACCAGCACAGTGCTATCATAATTGTATTTCAAAAGGTATTTTTTTATTGTTGGTATAAATTGATTCTTGCTTCTTTAGCAATTGGCCCTTCTGGACTCAGCACAGAAGACATTAAAAGCAAGATCCAAACAGCACTTTTGAGTGTACAGTTAATTCTGTACTATTCTGATGCTGACATCTGGAAAGGATCAGATGATTCAGACCCTGAAAGTTCTTTTTCTCCAATAACTACAGGTGGTGCCTAAGGAGGTAAAGAAATGCACCTGAAGTTAACTGAAATTATCCCAGACTCAAATTCCTGTACATTCAACCCTGTTGTGTACGTTGACCTAAACTACTCGAAGTTTTAACACTTCTTTTTCACAGCAATAAAGTCTCTTATAGATGTGGTTAAAACCACTGTGAATCTGATCAGCCTCATTAAGTGTCTAGCACTGCTTTGTTCCCAGTGAAAAGGGAACCATTGTTAAAAGCACATCCCCTCCTCTTTGTAACGTTTCTTCTTACCTGGCAAGTGTCTCTCTTAAAAAATATATTTTTCCCCGCAGCACACAACATGTTTCTGGTTATTTCTACGTTTTTTCCATATTTCTTCTCACAGCTTTTTCTATCAACAATCTCAAGAGTTGTTTCCTGAAGATATTCTGACGGCTTTTCTGGAGAGATGAGTCCCCAGCCAGCCACTTTGCACTTTGTGCCAGGTTTGATATCTTCACAAGAGACAGGCAGAGGCAGCAGTTGCATGTATTTATTCAGCTTTGCAATACCACCAGCTGGAAAAAAAAAAAAAAGAAAAAATATGCCTTCTCATGTAGAAAGGAAGGAAAGTATGATCTAGTTTCAGTTGGCATTTAGTCTCATTTTACCAATACTTCCCTTATAAATCACTTTTCAATGTTTAGGAACTGATCCTGAGCTTAACTGCCCCTATTCAAAGCCAAAAGAATTTCCCTGATGTCTGTATAGCAATTTCCTATCTATGGCAGCAGTAGTGAGTGCAAGCCCAGCCCAGGAAATTAAAGACACGCACATGAGTTAGGCTGTTGGATCTATATCCTATTCGAGAACCTAACTTGCCACTGAACTTCCATGTTGAAATCAGACTCATGCTTGACTGACACGCAGAAAGGTCTTAAAGCACCGTGCAATATACCCAGTAACAAAGATGAAAACAAAAGCTATAACCAATTAGACATGACAGTAGCGACATAATTGGGGAAAAATGAGGTCTTGAACTCTTCAGACTGCCAAGTTTTTGCTCTGAGAGATTCAAAAGAGATTAAATGATCCAAACTGTCTGTGTTTCATTGGCCTTTACCTGACAGATTCATCCTTCAGCAGAGGCCAGTTTACGCCTGTGAATGAAAACATAGGAAAACACTAACACATACCCTAAACACTAACACATACCCTCAGTGTGCTTGGTAAGGGCTCACAGCTACTGAACAGACATTTTCTGGTATAGACACGATCACTGCACCATGATATCAATGGCTCGATGTCCAGATGGAGACCGGTGACGAGTGGTGTCCCTCAGGGGTCCATACTGGGACCGGTGCTGTTTAACGTTTTCATCAATGACTTAGACAGCAAGATCAAGTGCACTCTCAGCAAGTTTGAAGATAATACCAAGCTGAGTGGTGCAGTTGACACGCCTGAGGGACGGGATGTCATCCAAAGAGACCTGGACAAATTGGAGAGCCTGGGAAGATCATGAAACAGATCCTCTTAGAAGCTATGCTAAGGCACATGGAGGCCAGGGAGGTAATTCGAGATAGCCAGCATGGCTTCACCAAGGGCAAGTCCTGCCTGACGAACCTAGTGGCTTTCTATGATGGAGTGACAGCATCAGTGGACAAGGGAGAACCAACAGACGTCATCTATCTGGACTTCTGCAAAGCCTTTGACACGGTCCCCCACAA
>NW_009258629.1:675617-692577 GCF_000687185.1 Egretta garzetta
ATTCTATGATTCTATGATTCTATGATTCTAAGCATGCAAGGCCAGGTTGGACGGGGCTCTGAGCAACCTGATCTAGTTAGTGGTGTCCCTGCTCAGTGCAGGGGGGTTGGACTAGATGACCTCTAGGGGTCCCTTCCAGCCCAAAACATTCTATGATTCTATGATTCTATGATTCTATGTATTTCACAGGTGGTTATACATGTTGCTGAATGGTTGCCAATTAAATGATTCTGGCTTTATACCTTTTAAAAAAGGTGCTCCAACAAATCACAAGTTTATCCAAAAAATCCTTATGCGTAATTATCACCAGTGCTGGTGGGAATTTCCAAACATGGAAAATTTATCCCAAGTTACTTCGTACTGCATTACAGCAGAATTGTAGAGATGGGAGGTGAGCCCTGGTGCTAACACTACCGCTGCTCCTGTGTCAAATTCAGATAAAGGATTTTACCATATGCATGTCATTCTGGAATGGAGTTGTAACTTCCAGCTCTAGAAATACTAAATCCTAGCGATCCATTTTGTTACTGTGTTCACAAATAACCTGGTGCTCCTGGTAAGTTGCTGGTGGCCACAGAAGAAACCGGTGAAGTGAACCTGTCTGCCTTTGCAATGAAGTAGATGGAGAATGCTCACTAAGATATGGGGGAAGGAGTTTCTCACACTTGGGCAGTGATAAGTCTCTGGGGGCACAGATGTCTGTATATGCTCTAGCTAGTTGCAGAAAGAGACATTGCTAGTTTCATCCCTGTGCCATTGTCATACCGAACTGGTGATACCATCTAAATATTAGAAATCAGGTTTAAGTCATCGCTTCCTTTTCCATACAATTCCACCAACTATCTCAGAAATGTAATATTCATAATATACTGTACCTAGTCAATTACTTTAAATATACACATTGATCATTCTCATAAAATTATCTCTTCACTATCATGGGCATAGCCTGAATAAAGATCCATCTGAGATTTCTCAGGCATGGAACTGGAGTCATGATGTTTCTAAAGGTATAGGCAAGATGATGTACAAGTCTTACCTTTCTCTGGGACTTTGGCTTAGCACTGAAACTGCTGGTACCAGGAAGGCAGTCCTCCAGAACCATTTGACCACCTATAGGTTTCCTGCATAGAGACTACCCTCTCCCTATTCAAAACACCCTTGGCTGCCTCCATGTCCATCTCACTGCTGGATTAACAGAGTTCTCAGTGCAGGGACACACGAGGCATGAGCCAGGCTGAGCAGGAGCTGGTATGCAGGAAATTCTTACAGCCCTGGCCCACTTTGACATCCAGGATGATGATGGTGAGGACATCTTTCCATGCTTCATTCTGCAGTGTCCTGACCCTTCTTCACAATGTGACCACTCTGTGCTCCTAGAGCTGAATTTATCTATGTCCTGTATTATCCATAATTTCACTCTATGTGGTTACCCCCAATAATAAACAGTAAGTTTCGTCCGCATTTTTGCTTGGTCCTTTTGGGATACAGCTGTGACCCAGACTCCATTGCATACATCACTTCAGCCCTGCCTTTGAAAAATTACTGAAGAATGTGGTTTAGGGTTTTCATGGGCTGCTGCAGTGAGTGGGTTAAAGGGAGTTTTAGAGCACAGAATAGGCTTGAATTGTTATCTCTGCTCATGGTGCCAGTGATCCTGTAACCTTATCTAGATTAGTACAATCAAAAGCAGGGTGTTCTGTGATATTGTTAAGCTATCTAAACAATGTACAATTCGATATCAAAGAATAGCCAAAACGATCATCAGCAAATTCCTTTTATAATAATACAACAATAATTAACACAATACCTTGAGGAGCATTATATCATTTTCTTTGGAAGACCCGCTAAACTGACGATTCGGAAAGGACTTCATAACCTTAAATCTGCTGTTCTTTTTCAGCTACAGATGCTTGATGGGCTCCAAGAACAACTCTAATTTTTGATTTGTCTAATCTGCAATTTAAAGAAAGTACAGGGAGAGAAGGTCACTACTGGAACTGAGCAACATCTCTCAAGATAATCAAAAGACATGTAACATAATGCTCACAATTTCATTTTACAACAACACAATTAAAACATAGGGAAGGATATTGTTTGTTTTGATGTTTTGACATGAGCCTCTATTTTCCTCTACAAAGTAACATTTCTTTACTGTAAATCTAGTTTGGTGAAATAATGGTGTGACAGCTGACCTTCAGGAATTTCCAGAGTTTGGAATTAATTTCATGAAAAAGACTATTGGCTTTTTAAGGAGAGTCCCTTGCACAAGGGCTGCTGGTGATGATGCATCTCGTTAATCTTTTAATGGTCTCCTTCAGACTTGTGACCTAATCCTGCAAAGGACTGAAAAATGCCAAATTAATAGCATGTAGGTTGTCTTGCTGACATCAGTGGGATGTCAGTACACGCATCAATACTCAATACTCGTTATGAACGTTATGTATACACGTAAATGCTCTGCTAAAGTGGACGTCTTTAATATTAATACGAGTTTTGTCTTTCACTAAGTACAGGACTCAGCCCATTAAGGAAGAAGAATGGATGTTGCCTAACTCAAGACACCCCCATAAGGAATATTTAAAAGGGAGACTGCCAAAGCCCAAAGAGACTTATATGTCCAATTCCTGCTAATAAACAGTATGAGTTAAGCAAGTCATAACTCTCTCTCTCCCCCAAGCTCTCTAAGTATCATCAGACATATATTTATTAGAGTTTGTCTTTCTTCATTTTGCCCTGCTAGACTTAATGCAGGCCAGTAAGACGACATGGCCGGAAGTCATACAGCTGGTTGCCTGTGCTTCATCTTCAGAACACAATCTCACTACACATGGGACAACTTATTCAAGCCAGAATGAAGACTTTATCGATCCAAACAAAAAAAAAGTTATTTTCTTCATTCCAGCTGCATGTCTCACTGAAAGGTACAATTAATTTATTTACATGTGAATGTTTGCTTGCGAAAATAGCTGTAAAGGTAGTGCAGGATAATAAAAATTTGTCTTTTTATATACAAAGCATGTTTACACAATGAGAATGATACAAGACTCACAAAACTCCATTCCTAGGACTCTTTCATGTATCATCCCCAAAGAGATGCAACTGCTGGACTTGCAGAAAGCCCAGGCAGTCAGCCACTGTGCATACAGAGAAGCTTGGGTGAAAGAAAATAACGAAAACCAAAACCCCCACTGCAACCTCATCCAGGTCTCTGACAGGTTGTTTGCAAGCCACACAGAAATTAATGTTGCCGGATTCATGCTATTTTGTCTAAGACAAAAATTATTTCAGAAGTGATTATCACATAATAGTAATTAGTTAGGAAGGCTTACATGCACTGCAATTGCACCTGATAAGAATAGTCTAGACATAGGCAGTGGGGGACAAGTCCTGTCCATGTTGCATGGACATCATCATAGAGCTCAGGAGAAGGAGACCAGACAAAAGTTTCTTTTTGCCCCAGTGACAAATACTCAAAGTCAGCCCAAACCAACGTGCTTGTTAGAAAACCAAACCAGTGACCAGACCTGTCCTCTCCACAGGACCAGAGACAACCAGTGCCTTCTGCACTGAATAGCTCCCAAATCTGAATTTTTATAATGATATCTCCAACCTGTTGACTGAAGAGTGAGAGACTGCAGCTCCCATCAAAATACTCCTTAATTCCAAAGAGGAAGGCTTGGCTTTTGTTTTGTACATGTCCAAACCAGCACATGCTAGCTGTGAATACTTCTACCCTTACAAAAAATGCAACCAAACCTGATTCAGCTGAAGAAACGTGGAAGCCAAATTCACTTAGAAAGAAGGAGCTGTGTCCGCTATTTCAGAATAACTGATGGAAGAAGGCTGGCTGAGCTGCCCACATTGGGTTTGAGGAGGTCAGGTTTGCACAGGCTCATTGTAACTGATTTGCTTTCAGTCACAGGAAAAAAATTGGAGAACTAAAACACCATTCAGAGAATATTTTAGCAAAAACATGGGTATTTTACTTCCTAAGGTGAACAGCAGATGTCCTCCTTACCCTGAGCCAGCTGTTCAACAGCTGTGCCAGCCTTGGGGTATCCCACCTGGGGAAGGGGTGCTAGTGCTCACATTTGACTTGTCAAAAGGACAAGGCTTCTTGTCATAGTCATGACTGACATTCAGTTTTTGTGAGCCCAGGTCACTTAAAATGGGAGGCATAGTGTTTCCATCTGATTCAACTTCATCTCTCAGGGTGTTTTGAGGCTTAGCCCAGGCACACGGGCAAGATTTGTTTAAAGCACTTTGAAATATAACCCTGTCTCTAAGATACTGCTGTTTCAGATGCATAAATAATGATGGGGTCTTTTATCAGCACAGCCTGTGTCCTGTAACATCGGCAGGATCTGACTAATGAAGGTAACTGTGCACCATGCAGATCAGCAGTTTACAAAACAAAACAGAACAAGTTCTTAGATCAGTTTAGTGAGAGAACTGCAGCTTTTAACAATTCTGAAGAAATCAATAACCACTTTTCTTCACTTACAGGCTTGAATGCCATACCCCTCCTCAGTGAAGAGTTAAAAATGCCCCAGTATAAGATACTTACTCACAATGCGCTGCTGTCAAAACCCATTGCTTTTCCACAAGAGCTCCTCCACACACAGTTGAATTCTTTACCTGGATAGCAGCCATATAAGGCCAGGAATGAGGATGCACGATGTGTCCTCTGATAATGTCCGTGCAGCCACCTGAAATGCAACAGAAGTGCAGTTATGTTACATGTTATCCAGAGGAAGTGGGAATTTGGATATTTTTATCCTTAGAGGAGTACTTACATCTTGGGGGTAGGATAACAGCAATTAGGGAGAGCAGGAGAGCTAACAGGTGGCTTGTCATAGCTGCTGCTATTTACCGACAAGAACATCATAAATTATGATATCGTCTTCTCTATTTAAATGTCCCCTACAGGAAAGGGTGGTTGAAATGTTTTATAAATAGCTCCCTCTCTTGAAGTCTCCCTTTACATCATTATTACTGTATTATTTTAGCTGCAGCTTGGTTTCTTCAGGTTTCTTTAAAACCTGCCTGCTTCTTGAATCCCCAACACATGTCAATAGTAACTGGTCCAAGTCGTACATGAACTTCAGCAGCCCTTCACCACAGGTATTACATTAGCAAATAAGCTCATAAGAAAATTCCTGAGCATAACATGGGATGAATGTATTATAAAACCTAAGTGTCTCAGAGAATTGCATGTGCTTTTGAATTTAAAGGAAAAATAAAAGGAAATACGTGAGGATGAAACTGGCCACCTTCAAGCAGGTGAACAAAAGGGAGAATGAATAAAAGGGCCACCTGAAAAGGCTTTCACAGAACACCAGTGAGAGGGAAAACTCAGGACATGTAGAGTACAAAAGTAATTCCCAACTTTTGGACCAAGATACAGCAGGGTCCAGCAAGTCCTCTGCAGAATTATACTGCCCCAGTAACATTTTCAGTTTAAGGACTGAAAAAGATTCATTTATGAAGTTTATGAGAGTCATTGGGAATTGGCAGGCATCTATTGTCTGGTAAGTTTAGGAACACCTGATGCAAAAGACAAGCTACACACGTGGAGCAATTTGCATTTTCTTAGCAGTAATTTTTGAGGGCACAGGATTCACATACAGAAAACCGTAGAGCGTGCAAGTGTCAAATGCAAGCCCAATATCTAATCAGTGCTCACCAGAAAAAGATGAAAAGACATAGTGGTGGGAGAGACATTTCTGTACTGCAAAATTCTGAGTCTGCACCCATGTTTCGCATGCCTTGCTGGTAAACCACTACAAAAAAGCCCAGCATGACCTTGTGTGAAGAACTTTAAAAGCCTGCTATGGTCTTAAGTATCACTAAAGAGAATCAGAAATGTAACTGGCCCAATATAGCTAGCTCTCATTTTTATTCAAGATTTAGGGAACTGCAGGTGTCCAGATTGTTGAATAAGATTATAGCATTGAAATGCTTATTTCTATGGCACAGAACCTTACTAGTTATAAGCCAGTTTGAAAACAGGTACTTATTGCCAAATTAACTTATTGCCATAACTAAAGGAGCCCAGACAACTTGTTGCACACCCTAAAATTGAATGTCAATTTTTCCGCCTCATTTACATAAGTAAAAAGCTGAAGGTGGCACTCTGACAAAAGCATTTGGGTACAAAACTAGAGGCTGATTATGTGTATATCAATCTGATCTTTAATACCTGTGCAATCAATCTTAGGACTATGCGATAGCCAGAGCTGTTGCTCAGAAGGAGCTTGTGCAGAAAGCAATCAGTTGTTATCAAACAGTATTTTAGACTGCATATTCCTAATTCTAATTATCAATATAAATGGGATCTCTCAGGATTAGAGGGAATTTTTTAGAAGGTATGAGCATGCTTATACCTATGGAGTTACAGAAAAATCTTAAGAAGTAAGTAGGATTTAGAAGTAAATAGGAGTGCATTTAGATATTGAAAAAAATATAAACAGGCTATAGAAGATTTGGGTTTAGATGGTAAGGATAGCTTTATCTTAGTTGCCTGGAAAACATCTAGGAACATTTGCTAATGTTTTATTCTGTGTCTCCCGAATAGGTTTTTCTTGAAAATAGATCAGGTAAACATAGAATGATACATACCAAACTTCTTTTCACTAGACAAGGCATTTCATGTAGGAATATCTAATTGCAGTACTATTGTAGTTCTATAAGTTTAAGCAGGTCTCAGTGTACAGGATTTTTCCTCACAAGTGCTCATCTTGATCATGTCTGTGCATAGTCCAGAGAGGAAACAGCTTCAATATGCTAAGACTGCTAATTAAAATGTCATAAAATCAGACTTGGGCCACTATTTATACTTGATAAATGAAAGAATGGTACCTATGATACCCGGTGATACTGTGTTCAGGAGAACATTGGAAAAGAAGAACTCCAGTGCTATAAACTGCTGATAGTTACAGGGGATGTGCAGGTAGCAAGGAGAAAAATGAAGGAAAATTAAAAGCTTGGTGTGGCTTTGCAGTGCATGGAGCTGCCTTCTTTGGAGAAATTACCAACAATTACCCTCTGTTCCAGAAGGGAGGACAATGGCAAATTTGAGCCAGCTGTTTGTCCAAGGTCCTCTACAGGTAAAACTCACATCAGTCTGGGCCAACTGAGCTCAAAGATGTGACACAGCCAGAATGCAGAAGCGTTCTGCAGGCTGACTGTAGTGGGGATCAAGTCTTGAAGAAACCTTCCCGGCTGTGTGGTAGTGACACTTCACTGAATGTACCTAGTTAGTTAACAGAATATTGGATATTCCAAATTATTTAATATTGATTATTTCTATTATTTGGGTATATGTTTGGAAGTGAGGAACTGTGCCTTTACAAGGCTCTAATAAGGTTTGTTCAGTTTTCAGGACTCAATCCAGCTGCCTAAAACTAGGCATTTAGTGATGTTTGAGATAGTCTGGGTTTCCCAGACATAGGCACAGGGCTGGCAAACCTAATGTAGCATCTACAGAAAACCCATGGCCTTCTGCACGGGGGGCTCCTGAACAGCACAGGTAACTCTCTAATGGGGAATGGGCTGGGATTTATCTCTGACCTGCAGGCCACCTGGCCTGTCTAGAATGAAACTCTATGACTTCATGTAGGCAACTGAATCAAGCCTAAATTTATGCGAGCTGAGTCCCATGGTGTAACTGAGCACGTAGTGGCTTGCAAGGTTTCACCCCAGTACTCGTATAGTAGCTCTCTGCAAATGCTACAGAGAGAACACGAACAGGGGCAGATCCTGTCTTCACACCACAACAGATGATGCAACTTCTCACTCACACCTACGCTGTAGCTACATTGTTGGGGAGGTGTTTTTGCCTTTGCCACAGGTCCAAATGTCAGATACCCTTAAAAGGAAAAACAAAACCCTCAACATCCTTTTCATTTAGATATATATATCTCTCAAACAGTGAACAATGGGGAACGCCAGACAGAAATCATGAGAGCTTTCCTTACTTTGTCCACCTCTGCAGCTGTCATTCTCCTGATAATTCGTGGAGGTAAGTGCCCAGTTTGATCCTTTTGAAGGTAAATGCTGAATGCATAGAGTTCCAGTTAAGCCGACATGTATAAATGTAAAGGAAGTAGTCACAATTATTATTTTGAGTTCTTATTATTAGCTATTTTCCACTGTCTGCATGTGTTTGATCTTTCATAAAACCAAAATAATTTCTGAATGGGTAGTATTAATTAGATCTGCACAGGGGACAGGCTATTTGGAGGAGTTCAGAGGAGCTAACCTAATGATTATCTGATCTTTCTCGCCAGAGGCACAGACATACATTAATCTCTTGATTTTCTGTTTTTCTGAAAAACAGGTTCATGTAATGTGACTTACCCTATATAGCCCAGTTTCCTGGTGTCCACATAAGTTAGTTACATATTACACAGCATTTATCATGTGGCAGATCTGAGGTTGTTACTGACAATAAAAGCTAAGAAATTAACCATAGCAGTGAACTTCAGGAAAAGAAATCTGTGCAAAACCAACAATTCTTTGGTATTTTTCTTGTTAAAGCTCACCCCACTGAGCTAATTTTGGTCCCATTGAAATATAGACTTATAGAATGGTTTGAGCTGGAAGGGACCTTAAAAGTCTTCTCATTCCAACTCCCCCTGCTATGGGCAGGAACACCTTGCAGGGGCACCTTGCCGATTGCTCAGAGCCCCATCCAACCTGGCCTTGAACACTTCCAGGGATGGGGCATCCACAACTTCTCTGGGCAACCTGTTCCAGTGCCTCAGCACCCTCATTTTAAAGAATTTCTTCCTAATATCTAATCTAAATCTATGTTCTTTCAATTTAAAGCCATTACCCCTTGTCCTATCACTACATGCCCTTGTGAAAAGTCCCTCTCCAACTTTCCTGTAGGCCCCCTTCAGGTACTGAAATGCCGCAATCAGGTCTCCCCGCAGCCTTCTCTTCTCCAGGCTGAACAAGCCCAACTCTCTCAGCCTGTCTTCATACAGGAGGTGTGCTAGCCCTCTGGTCATCTTCATGGCCCTGCTCTGAACCCACTCCAGCAGCTCCAAACATAAAGAAGTAGTACTGCTGAGTAATTTTAAAAGACTACCATGAAGTCCAGCATTATGACATATATCCAGACTGTATACTTTGTGTGTCTGTATACTTTGTAATTCATTAACTGTTGTTTCTAAGAGACTTTGAGTGTTTTACTGTATGTGTTAGCCCAGTTGTTTGTATTGTGGCTTATTTTTATTTTTAGGTTTGTGTGTGGATATTATTGGAGGACATGAAGTAAAACCACACTCAAGGCCATTTATGGCCCTAATCCTTGGAGCAAATGAAGAAACTATTTGTGGAGGAGCTTTGATCAAGGAAAACTGGGTGTTAACAGCTGCCCACTGTGATGTGTAAGTTCTTACTCTGATTCAGAGATTGTCTTTAGTATCTGGTGTCCCTGTTCAAGAAGGAAAGTTTATATCCCTGGTGGTTTTGTGTGTTTAGCATGACCATGATCATGGTCTGACTACTGTGTTTTGTAATTTATATTGACACATGTGCTTCAGTGAGTAAAAAATAACATAACAAGGTATACTGATCTTCACAATTTCTGAAGAGATATTTTACAAGCTTCTAGCTGCACGCAAACACAGAATAGCAACACTGAAGTAGTGAATTTTGGGGGAAAGGTTTATCCCCGTTTTCTCAGTCAACCCATGCACTAGGCCAGAGGACTGGCCAGTCTAAATAGCTGCTCAGAAAACAGAAATGAATTATTGTCATTTTATTCTGCAAAAGATATGCAGTTCACTACAGAAAGAGACAGCATCTAGAGCAAAAATCCTCTAGACAGACGACAGGAGACACAGAGGTCTCTACTGGGAATGTTGGTTTGTCAGCCAACTTTTCCTCTTCCTGTCTGACTCAAGATGCAAATGGCTGTTTGGCCCCGCATTGTCCCTCAGCGAGGCAAGATGTGACTTTTAAATGACACGTCCTATCCCTTGCCTTTGTGGGCAGGACTAGAGCTGCTGCTGAGCCAGACCTCACATGGGCTCTGCCAGTGGCCTGCCCAGGACCAGTGTGTCACTGGACTCTGCAGACATCAGAGAAGTGTACCCATTGCTCCTGTCCCTGTCCAAACAGGGAGATATATGGGACCTACTACAGAGAGAGCATAGGGCCCAAAAGCTGTCCTATTAACCTAAGGTAAAGAGTGTTTCCAAATCAGATCACATTTAAGAGAAAATACAATAATTAACTTAATGATGCTCAGTCAACAGTCAGACAGCTCTTAACAGCTGAAGGAAAGGAACAACCACTTCCTCAGGGTTCTATTTGCTGCAGTAAGTTGCAAATGAGGGCCAGCCTACACACCTACTCAAAGAATATTCTCCCCTTCGGCTGTAACGTAGATTGTTCTCCCACAAATAGCTATACCTGTGGTCTGACATAAAGGTCTGCATGGACTGCTTGACCAAGGAGTGCTAGACTCCTAGTTTCTATACCAGAGAGCCCCAGCAGGCACAATGGTCACCACTTTGGTGTCCAGTAAGCATATGAAGTTGCAGAACAAGTTAGAGAAAGGGCATGAGCTATGTCTCACATGGACTCAGAAAATGGTGTTGAAATGGTAGTAGGGCAAAGCAATGGTACAATTCAGTCCAGCCATGATGATCTCTGAACTAACAGTGCCGTGAGCTATTCTCCTAAATTTTCAACTAAAATTGCAGAGGGCACAGTTGGTGAGACCACTGCCAATAGCAAAGGTGATGCATCCATCCCTCATTCAGTTCCCAAAGAGAAACAGCAGGAGTAGTTTAGAGTCAAGTACCTGAACCCTGTCTATGCTCCTGGGAAGCTGAAAATGGGATAGCATGAATTTTGATTCACTGAGTCAATTTTTTTTAACCCTGAAAACAGGGTAATCTTTTATATTTTTCTAAATTACTTTGGCTTTTCAGGCATGAGAAAAAAGACTGTGTAGCAGCTGGACATTACAGTACCACATTTAACAGCAAAGAATTACGGACTTACAGCAAGTGAATCGCACTAACCTTGTTGTAACTCTTCTCAGGGAAGAAGCCCAAGTTGTTCTTGGAGCTCACTCACAGAGAGCAAAAGAAAAAGAAAAACAACGTTTTCGGATTTCAAAACAAATTCGCTACCCAGGCTACAATTCCAAGAGTAAGGAAAGAGACCTTATGCTGCTGCAGGTATAAACTTACACATCACTTACGCAATATGCATCTCCTACAATGTACTGGTTTCTTCCTTCTTGTGAGGGAGATGAGCCAAGGGAGCTTCTGGTGACTTTTTTTCTCAGGTGACATGGTCTGGTCTGCTAACCCAGCACAATGGGGAACTGGGGGATGCACGGGGAACTAAGGCAATCAACAATTCCTGTAATGTATGCCAATGCTAGAGGTAGAAAAATTCTGGAGCTTGACCAAGATATTTCAATTTCTGGCTTTTCAGTGAAAGAATAAAGATCTTGCACAACAAGAAACGTATTTCATACATAGAAATAATTTGGTTGAAACCCCTAATTTCTTTCTAAAAAAAGTTCTAATTAAATATTTCTGACTTTTCCAATTCTCAGTTTTGCCAGCTTCAGTGATTACTGTTATTTTGTCCTCCAAATGGTCTGAAAGCCAGAGAAGTATGACAGCGTGTTTTTTAGAGCTAATATTTCAGCAGAAGCTAAATGGGTTTTCATGAGACAAAGAATATTCATTTTCCTCATTCTTACATTGATTCCATAAATCCTGTCACAAAGAACTGAGGAATCTCAAAAAGGGGTTGGTTGCAGTAACTTCCCATTACCAGAATGGAAGAGATCCAATGGTTAACATGCCTCTGTCAGACTCTGCCCCATAATAACTATTTTCCATATCTTCTACAGCTTCACAAAAGAGCAAGACTTACTAAAGCTGTGCAAATCATTCCCTTGCCTACCTCAGATGACGATCCCAAACCAGGAACAACTTGCACAGTAGCAGGGTGGGGAAAAACCCAGAATGGGATAAGAAAGGCTTCTGATACCCTGAGGGAGGTCAATATCACTGTCATCAACAGGAAAATCTGCAATGACAACTGTCATTACGGACCCAACACTGTTATAACAGAAAACATGATATGCGCAGGGGATAAAAATGGAGGAAAGGACTCATGTTATGTAAGTATATTTACTGTCTCTATCCACATAGATTATATTGAAAATAAAATATAAACTATCAGCTTTTACACATCTATAATTACTGCCTCTCTTCAGTTTGATGAGGAATTTTATTAAAAATCAGTGAATTCACCAAGGCTTCTTCTTCTAAGCCTTAAAACCAAAACTTCTGATAAATTCACCTTCACAGACTTGGGATACTGTGGTTTTATGCGGGCATGGCAGATAGCTATTCTCATCTTCAATAAAATGGTTTGAATAGCTTATGAGCCCATTCTAAAGCAGCTAACCTCAGTGGAACAACTTCTCTGATGTCAGAGAGCTTTGAAACACGTTTTGCTGATAAAAGGCATTTTGACTGAGCCCCAAGTCAAATGCACAACTGTGTAAGAATGGCCACTTTTTAAAAGATGTAAATATTGTATTAACAAAGTTACAAAAAAGGTACCAATTTCTGGAGACTTTTTGCTTTTCAAGAGTAAATTTTCCAGCTTTTTCTTTTCATCTCCAAAGAAACTAATTATTCCTTAGCACTGAGCTAGATTCATTCTCCATTACTCACACTTGAAAGATCAGAATGAAGTCTGTCTTTCTTTTTTGCTAATGAAAATCATACCTTCCAAAGAGGAAAAAAAAAATCCACAATAGCACTGTCTACATTTTTATTTCCTCCATGCAACTGGTGCAAATTTTATTTAAAAGAAGCACTTTTTAGCTTTTGTGAATTCGAATGACAACTTGTTTTCCCTTTTTCCAGGGCGATTCTGGTGGGCCTTTAAGATGCAATAATGTGATGAGAGGCATCACTGCTTTTGGGAAGAAAGGCAAGTGTGGTACTGTTGATGGCCCTGGTGTCTACACTCGACTCACAAAGAAATACCTTCTGTGGATAAGGAAAACCATAGGGTCAGCCTAACAGATTGGGGTTTGGCCAAGTCATTTCCTACTTTGCGCTTGTGTAACAATATCTAGTTTTGAAATACGCTTTTAAAAATAGCTTCATTATACGGGTAAAAGAGGTATTCCCATGCTGAATTTTAGCAGCTTGATGTCCTTATAGATGAAAACGCACACATCTATTTTCAGGGCAGATGTGATCTTAAACAGTCCAGAAGACAGTGCTCTGCCACAACAGCATTTGCAGCTTATGCTGTCAGCCATGGGGTCATTCAACACGTATTTGTGACTCAGTCCCCCAACATTCTTGCACTGCATATTCGGACTGAGCTCTGCATAGATGAGTATTTCTGACCAAGAATCTAATCCAGCTGTTTCTGTCCTCACTGCATGCTGCATATATACACTGCACTCTTCTGTACCTGGACTTCTGCAAACAACCCCGACAGTTAGTGAGATGCTAGGTCCCACTCCAGACACCTGAAAAACTTGATAGTTTCTCTGCAGCAGAGCTCCTGATTTCATAGGTGTAGGGTACTGCTAAGCTTCAGAAAATTAAGTTTCAGCAACTGCATTTGATTGTAGGACATAATAAGTGTGTATTTCCTAACTATTTGAAGCCTCTAGATTTCATGCCTTTAAGTACTTTGCATTTAATAAAGAAATGGCAATAAAAATCTACTGCTTGCAGCTGTCAATTTATGTGGAAAGCTCTGTCTGTTGCAGTACAGATATATAATCTGTATACATAATGTTTTGGATGTGCAATATGTCTGCAGAATGCACCAAAATCAGTAACATTACATTAAAAAATCAGCTGAAGACCCATCCTCCAGAGAAATGACAGAGTGTGTCTCAGCTGGAGTATCAGTATGATAAAGCGCTGTTCATAACATGAAACAATCTGGATTTTATGATGCCACTGCTGCTGTTTCAGATATGCAGTGAAATTTTTAAGTGCTTCAACATCCACTTGTCAAAGAGCAAACAGACCTATTGTGAAAAATCTCTGTACTAACAGCCTTGGGGACTTTAAGTGCCATGAACACCTCAAAAAGGGGTTGGTTTTATTTTGTGTTGCTTTGGGGTTTTTTTAACTTGGATGTAGGCAGTAGCTAAGAGAAAGCAAAGGATGTTCAAAGGGGGAGAGATCTTGTATTGATTTTAATTAAAAAATGATTGCTCGGTTCATCATGAGCAATTAAACATCACTTACAAACACAACATGGGAAAATACAGACTAAAACTTTTTTACGCAACTGCCTTCATCTGATCTTGTTGAGAAAAACCAGTAGTTTTGTCACAGAATAATGAAAGGTGAAGGAAGAAGGCAGCCTAAACTACGAGGATCTTTACTGAAAGTTTTGATGCCGAACATCTTCTTTTATGTTTTCTGTCCGTTACAGACATTACACAGTCAGAACTTTTCACATTCCTTATTCATATTCCTGAAACGTTTTTTCTGACTCTTGGGCTGAACACACAAACAAGCACACAAATGCAGACACAGAGGCACACACAAGCACAGAAGCAAAGCAGTAGCAGAGAGAAGAATTCACAGCCAAGTAAGATTGCATCAGTGACACTGAGAGGAGAATTTGGCCGAGCGACTGGTACTGACACCCAAAGTGGTGACTTTGATTCTGCCATTAAACACACAGGAAATAAGTAAGACAAGTCCAGTCTTCTTCTATTCCTGCAAACTACCAAAGCCTTGCTTAGGAAAGAACTGATCCTAAAAAACTTCAGAAAACAAAAATATCCTTGTCAACCTAGTGAAAAATCTATAGCTGATCTTCAAGACAATTGATAACCTAGGGCATCTCTTTCATCCTGCTGTAGTATTTTTTCATGTTACTGTGTCCTCTTTGGTCTGCTTCTTCCTCTTCTCCAGAAGTCACAGGCAGCCTCCTTGTCAGTGGGAAATCCCACTCAAAGCCTGTCATTTAGTATTCCTCCATTTTTCAGACAATAATTCTGACCCAAGTGGGGTCAGAAGGAAGGAGAGGTTCTGACCAAGCAGAAGTTTGCAGTGAAGAAACGTGCTCTAGCTTGAAATTTAGGATCTACCCCAAAATACCTTAAAGGCTTGGGTTTTCATATGAGCGTTGTATAGTGAATGTGCAAAATCAGCCAGGGGAACTGGACTTAATGGTAAACAAAATATGCAAGCCTCTGTCACCACTGCCAGTAGTGGAAACCTGGGGGAAAAAGCAGAAGCAAGGAGGTGGAACTGAGTTTTCATCGAGGCTGGGACCTTCTCTGGTCAAGAGGCATGAACCCCTTCCCAATACAGCTCCACCACTATGGGATGGAGCCCATGCAAGCTTATGTACTAGCTAAGAATAACATTATGATCATTTGATGTCATTTTGACATCTAGAATATAACAATTTCTTCTCATATACACTGTGGGTATATGAGATAACTGGGGTAAATGAACAGGTATAAACTGCATTACACAAACTAATGCAACATTGTCTAGGTAGCATCAAGTCAGGTAATACAGTGGCTGAAGAACAGCGGACTGTCTGCTAGAGAGTATTTCATGCATTTATGTGTGGAAGCAGAAGGATTCCCTAGCCTGCATTTCTTTCATCCATTTAGTTGCATTACGGACAGACAATCACTTTGTCATATTAGTATACCTGGGAAGGCACGTGCCCCATATGGGCAATGAAGATTTTCCTCATGTAAAAATTATTTTGTCCTGAAGTTTTGGATTCCATGTGGTGTACAGTGCTTGACCTTGGACAGGACTGTGGGGATGACAGCCTGAGTTTAGGCAAATTAAATTTTGCTTAATCCCCTGTACCACCTCTGCAGGCTCAGACTTTACTGCATGCAGACCTCATGTGCAGAACAAGCTGACCTCTTAGACACGGGTTCTGACTTCTGTCTCAGTCTGGGCCTGAACAGTACGCCAGGCATGTAACATGCAATCAGCTAAAAATGCACTATATTCTACAAGGAGGAAGTCAGGATTTCACATTTTGCCCAAGACTCCACATGTTAAGACCTTGTCACTAGCAGAATGGGGCAGCTATGCAAGAACAACGATCTACATTCAGCAACTGCACACTCTATACCTGTAAGTATTCAGCAACATTTCCCGCAAAAGAGTAGTGAAGCAGAATCATGCTGCCTACTCAAGTCCTCAAATTCCTCTGCCAGAAAGATAGATATTTGCCATGAAAAACAGACAGTAAATGTGCCTATCTAGAAAAGAAGCACATCCAGAAAAGGCACTCTGGTATATGTTTAGTTTCATTCCAGGTTAGTCACAGTCTGGAGTTTAAATCCGTGCTTAAATGCTTTCTCAGACATGGTCACAGAATAGAGCTACAGGTCACATATACAAGATTCTCTCATATTTATGGGATGTCGGTTAGTTCTTCTGAAACTGGTGATCTCTCTTACTTTTAGATATTATGTTAAAATACCTCTGGGCTAATACAGCTTGACCGCTCAATAATGGACAAGCATAATTAACTAAGAAATGACAACTTCTCAGACTGAAAGAAATATATTTTCTTATTTTGACAGTTGAGCATTGTCCTGGTTTCAGCTGGGATAGATTTCATATTCTTCATAGCAGCTTGCACAGTGCTGTGTTTTGGATTTAGTGCTAGAAGAATGTTGATAACACACTGATGGTTTAGTTTTTGCTGAGCAGGGGAAGCTGAAAAAGTCTTTGACTGCTGTAAGCCCTGCTCAGCAAAAAGAAGCTGGGAGGAAGCATAGAATCATAGAATCATAGAAGATTTGGGGTTGGAAGGGACCCCTAGAGGTCATCTAGTCCAACCCCCCTGCACTGAGCAGGGACACTGCTAACTAGATCAGGTTGCTCAGAGCCCCATCCAACCTGGCCTTGAATGTTCCCAGGGATGAGGCCTC
>NW_009258629.1:692945-698316 GCF_000687185.1 Egretta garzetta
CCCCCAAGTCCCTCTCGGCAGGGCTGCTCTCGATCCTTTCTTCCCCCAACCTGTACTGATACTGGGGGTTACCCCAACCCAGGTGCATGACCTTGCACTTGGCCTTGTTGAACCTCCTGAGGTTCACACCAGGCCCACCTCTCCAATTTGTTCAGGCCTCTTTGGATGACATCCTGTCCCTCAGGTGTGTCAACTGCACCACTCAGCTTGGTATTATCTTCAAACTTGCTGAGGGTGCACTCAATCTTGCTGTCTATGTCATTAATGAAGATATTGAACAGCACTGGTCCCAGCACGGACCCCTGAGGGACACCACTTGTCACCGGTCTCCATCTGGACATCAAGCCATCCAACCAATTTCTTATTGACCGAACAGTCCACCCATCAAATCCATAGCTCTCCAAGTCAGAGAGAAGGATGTTGTGGGGGACTGTGTCAAAGACTTTGCAGACGTCCAGATAGATGACATCCATTGGTTTTCCCTTGTCCACTGATGCTGTCACTGCATTATAGAAAGCTACCAGGTTCGTCAGGCAGGACTTGCCCTTGGTGAAGCCATGCTGGCTGTCTTGAATCACCTCCCCGGCCCCCATGTGCCTTGCTCCAGGAGCCGGAGCAGAGATTCCCCTGCAGCCTGTGGTGAAGACCATGGTGAGGCAGGCTGTCCCCCTGCAGTCCATGGAGGTCCACGGTGGAGCAGATATCCACCTGTAGCCCATGGAGGATCCCACGCTGGAGGGGGTGGATGCCTGAAGGGAGGAGGCTGTGACCCCGTGGGAAGCCCGTGCTAGATCAGGTTCCTGGCAAGCCATTGTGGACCCGTGGGGGGAGGAGCCCACGCCAAAGCAGGTTTGCCGGCAGAACTTGTGACCCTGCAGGGGACCCAACACTGGAGCAGTCTGCTCCTGAGGGACTGCACTCTGTGGAAATTATGGAACCATGCTGTAGCAGTTCGTGAAGAACTGTAGCCCATGGGAACTTCTCACATTGGAGAAGTTCATGGAGGACTGTCTCCCGTGAGAGGGACCTCACATGTGAGCAGGGGAAGAGTCCTCTTCCTAGGATGAAGAAGCAGCAGAGACAACGTGTGATGAACTGACCTCAACCCCCATTCCCATTCCCCTGCGCCACTGGGGGAGTAGGTAGAGAAACTGGGAGTGAAGTTGAGCCCAGAAAGAAGGGAGGGGTGGGGGGAAGGTTTTTAAGATTTAGCAGTTTTTCTGCTCTCCTTCTCTGATTTTGATTGATAATAAATTAATTTTTTTTTCAAGTTGAGTCTGTTTTGCTGGTAACTGATAAAATGATCTCTCCCTGTCCTTATCTCGAACCACAAGCCTTTTGATTTACTTTTCTCTCCTCTGTCCAGTTAGAGGGGAGTGATAGAGCGGCTTTGGTGGGCCCCTGGCATCCAGCCGGGGTCAGACCACCACAGCTATGTACTGCAACTTCATCAGCACCCACATGGAAGATCAGGAAGGGATAGTAGTCCAAGGGCCATACCAGGCTAGGAAGTTTCCTAGCGATCCCTCTTACCTGGGCTCCTGGGAGGCAGCACACTTCCCTGTGAGGAGAGTCTGCCCAGCATATTGGACCCTCTGTTCCCCTCAGAAGGGAGTCAGCCAGGACAGCTGACCCAAACTGACCAAAGGGCTATTCCAGACCATAAGACATCATGCTCGGGTGGAGCTGGTCAGGGGGAGAGCAATCACTGCTCAGGATGGGCTGGGCATTGGTCAGCGGATGATGAGCAATTGAACTGTGCATCACTTGGTTTGTTTATTCTGTATATTCTATTACCATTATTATTACTATTGTTATTCTTTTCTCTTATTAAGCTGTCTTTATCTCAACACATGGGTCTTACTTTTTTTTCTGATTCTCTCCCCCGTCCTACTGGGGGCAGGGGGAGGCGGCGGGGAGTGAGCGAGTGGCTGTGTGGTGTTCAGCTGCCTGATGGGTTAAACCACAACAGTCCTTTTTTGGCGCCCAATGTGGGGCCTGAAGAGTTGAGATAACGACAGATCTGACCAAAGTGTGTAAAAACGAATTTGTGATAAACATTCATTGTATTAGTCTAATAGTTGCTGGTCACAATGTTGTTTTATTTGTTCTCAGGGTTGTTGTCCTTGTTCTCAGAGTTGTTCTGTGTAACACCTTACCTGCTATATGCACTCCCTGTGCTGCTGGTTACCACTTTGGGCAGGTGAGTTAAGGTTACTGCATTGCTGTACTGTCTAATACTGGCTTACATTATGACAAAATTACTGGTCATGAGATCAATCTCATATTTATATTCAGCACTGCCATTAGCTCTGTATTTCACGGGCCATCTATTGGAAATTATTAATAATTATACTTTTTACTTTTTCTCCTCAGAGAGCCAACCTATGGGGGAGATACCTTACTCCATCTTCCCCTTCTTCACGCTAATTACAACAGCTCTTGAGAATTTTGAATATCTGTGGGATGTTCAAACCAGCATGGTCCTATTGCTGGGTCTCCTGAATGTGGTTCAGGTCTTGTTCAGGGTTAAACAAGTACTCAGAGATCGACTCCTGCAACAGGCACTGTAGCTACTCGAACTGTGGCAACAGGCATTGCAGCTACTCAAACCCCGGTGACATGCACTATAGCTACTCAAACCCCAGTGACAGGCATTGCAGCTACTCCAACTCCTGCAACAGGCACCACGGCCACCCAAACCCTGGCAACAGGCATTGTGGCTGAACCAGGGAACCAACCTGTGCCAGTATCAGTTGTCCCTATACACAAGAAGAAATCTTGCAAGCGGAAGTCAGCTCATTTAGAAAGGGAGGATGAAAAACCAGGGCCATCACAAGGAGAGGAGGAGGAAGGGGAAGAACTCATAAATGAGACAGAAACCACCCAGTCTCTATCCTTGAGTGAGCTGCGAGATACGTGAAAGGATTTCAGACATCGTCCAGGTGAGCACATTGTCTCCTGGCTGCTCCCATGCTGGGATAATGGGGCTAGTAGCCTGGAACTCGAGGGTAAGGAAGCCAAACAGTTGGGATCCCTTTCTAGGGAAGGGGGCATTGACAAGCGATTGGAAAAGGGACATGAGTCCTCAGCCTCTGGAGGTGGTTACTTTCAGCCATGAAGGAAAGCCCTCTCTATCAAGTGACCAAAAAGAAAAATGATTTCAAATGGGTCCCTGAGCAATGACAAGCCTTTGAACAAATTAAACAGGAGATAGTGCGTGCAGTAGCCCTTGGGCTGGTCCTGGCAGGGCAAAGTGTAAAAAATGCACTCTACACCTCAGCCAGGGAGAATGGCCCTACCTGGAGCCTCTGGCAGGAAGCACCAGGAGAGACTCAAGGCTGACCCCTAGGGTTTTGGAATCAGGGATCCAGAGGATCCAAGGCTCGCTATACTCCAACTGAGATCTGGGCAGCATATGAAGGGGTTCGAGCTGCTTTGGCAGTGGTTGGTACTGAAGCACAGCTCCTCCTGGCACCCTGACTGATGGTGCTGGGCTGGATGTTCAAAGGGAGAGATCCCTTCTACGCATAATGCAACTGATTCTACCTGGAGTAAGTGGGTCGCACTGATGACACAACAGGCTCATATAGGAAACCCCAGTCACCCAGGAATCTTGGAAGTGGTCATGGACTGGCCAGAAGGCAAAGATTTTGAAATATCACCAGAGGAGGAGGCCAGTCTTGTTTAATATCTTTATCAATGACCTGGATGAGGGGATTGAGTGTGCCCTCAGCAAATTTGCAGACGACACCAAACTGGGTGGTAGTGTTGATCTGCTTGAGGGGAGGAGGGCTCTGCAGAGAGACCTGGACAGGCTGGATCGATGGGCCGAGGCCAACTGCATGAGGTTCAACAAGGCCAAGTGCCGGGTCCTGCACTTTGGTCACAACAACCCCATGCAGCGCTACAGGCTTGGGGAAGAGTGGCTGGAAAGCTGCCTGGCGGAAAAGGACCTGGGGGTACTGGTTGACAGCCGGCTGAATATGAGCCAGCAGTGTGCCCAGGTGGCCAAGAAGGCCAATGGCATCCTGGCCTGTATCAGGAATAGTTGCTGCTTAAACACTGATAGGCATGGACATTGACCACCTGCAACATACAGATGGGCTCGTGATCAAGGGGTGGACTTAACTATGGACGCTATTGCACAGGTTATCCATGAATGTGAAGCATGTGCTGTGATCAAACAAGCCAAGCGGTTAAAGCCTCTCTGGTATGGAGGACAGTGGCTGAAATATAAATATGGGGAGGCCTGGCAGATTGACTATATCACACTCCCACAAACCCGCCATGGCAAGCATTATGTGCTCACCATGGTGGAAGTGACCACCAGATGGCTGGCAACATACCCTGTGCCCCATGCCACTGCCCAGAACACTATTCTGGGCCTTGAAAAGCAAGTCATCTGGTGACATGGCACCCCAGAAGGAATTGAGTCAGACAATGGAACTCATTTCCAGAACAACCTCATAGACACCTGGGCCAAAGAGCATGGCATTGAGTGGGTCTATCACATGCCCCACCATGCACCAGCCTCTGGGAAAATTGAACAATACAATGGACTGTTAAAGACTCCACTGAGAGCAATGGGTGCTGGGACATTCAAACATTGGGGTGCACATTTAGCAAAAGCCACCTGGTTAGTCAATGCTCCAGGATCTGCCAGCCAAACTGGCCCTGCCCAATCAAACCTCTTGCATACTGTAGAAGGGGGACAAAGTCCCTGTAGTGCACATAAAAAAATATGCTGGGGAAGACAGTCTGGGTTATTGCCTCGGGCAAAGGCAAATACATTCGTGGGATTGTTTTTGCTCCAGGACCTGGGTGCACTTCGTGGGTGATGCTGGAGGATGGGGAAGTCCAATGCGTACTTCAAAGGGATTTGATTTTGGGTGAAAAAAGCCAATGAACTGAATGGTATGATGATAATTGCTGTATAATACTGTATGTCATCATTTTCATGATTGCTGTATGTCATATCAACGGTATTACAGTGAGAATCACACAGATTAATGAAGAATGAATTTTGATGAAACTGAGCAAGTGCAGCAGTGATGGAACCAGAATGGCTTCAGCATGCAAGAATCCAACACCACACACCATCTCTCCTGCCCTAAAAGACTGTTAGGACAGGTGGTGCCCAAAGTCATGGACTAAATGAACCTAACGGGCATTTTAGAGAGATGGCACATAGACTAAAGGGACGATATCTGTGTGTGTATATACCAAAAGATGGCGAAAGTGCTGGTGATTAATTGGAATGCATTGGACAAGGTAGGACCTGAGCATGACATAGATGGTATAGAATAAGGGGTGGATACCATCCTGGTTTCAGCTGGGACAGAGTTAATTTTCTTCCTAGTAGCTGGCA